>NC_041004.1:24080889-24380889 GCF_004193775.1 Glycine soja
AAGAATGAAGAGTGCATTCGACAAGAAAGTACGCTTACGCAAGTTCCATGAGGGAGACCTTGTGCTAAAGAAAATGTCCCATGCTGTCAAGGACCATCGAGGGAAATGGGCCCCGAACTACGAAGGGCCTTTTGTTGTGAAGAGGGTTTTTTCCGGAGGAGCCCTGGTGCTTACCAACATGGATGGCGAAGAGCTACCTTCACCCGTGAACTCTGATGTCGTCAAACAATATTATGCTTAGAAGCTGGGGCAATTAAGGATGTCGCTGCATGTTCTTTATCTTTATGCGTTTTCTGGATTTCCCCCAGGGATTTCCTGTCTGTTGTATCTCTCGTTACAATCTTTCAAAGAAATGAACATGGATTCAAGGCTTTTAGTCCTCACGTTAGTTTCACACCTTGTGTTAATCTGTGATCGCCTGAGCCCTTCCGCTCAGTTCATGGGATCCCCCAAGCGCTTAATTAGAATTGAACCTGAACCAACTTTCCCTAAATTTTCTGCGTTTGAAAACATTCATGCATACGCATACGCATACGCATGTATATTGTTGTGGTAAAACAGGGGCAGGATCACCTTGGGCTACCTTCTGGAGTAGAGACAAAACATGAACGGCAGAAACCAATCAAGGTAGGGTAATGGCGCGGTCAAGATTGGCCATACCTGGTTGTTTATTACTTGCAGGTACTTAAGGACGAACGCGAGCGGGGATGGGGTCACGACCGACCGATCGTTGCCCTTCTCTGTGCGAAACAAGCAGAGAATGTCGCTGCAAGGCAGCCCCGTATCCTTTGTATTTTGCAGCTTTCTTTTACTATTTGTTTGTTTCAAAAAGAAAAAAAATATATAATAATAAAATAAGTAATCAACGCCTAATTCTAACCTAAGTAAGTTCAAGTTAGGCAAGATGCTAATCCATGAGAAGGGAGGGGACATGGTTAATGTTCCCCTCAAAAAAAAAAAAAAAAAAAAAAAAAAAAAAAGTGCAGGTTAGCTCGCCTGGGCGAGCCACCCCTGCACCAAATTATAAGAATGACGAAAGGGGGGCGTTTTTACATTCAAAAACTTCTTTTCCCCCCCTTTCAAAAGCCATACCCACGGGATTGACGAGTTTGCAGCCCCAGGGTCATCCTTTTTCGCATTTTTTTGATTCCGTTTTGCGCTTTTGTTCATCACCAACAAGTAAGTGTTCCATCCCTAAGCTTTCTAGCTTTTCATTGGTGTATTTTGATCTCCTTTTGGTGCTCTAAATTGTGGGAGTGTGCTCAAATATATGGGGCAATTTTGGTTTGTTTTCTTGCTTGATTAGGTTGAATTAGGGGTTGGTATGGGATGGCCCTAGGCCTATAATGCATTTTGAAACAATGGGACATGCCACATTGTCCCCGTTCTCTTGCTATTGACGCCTAAACGCGCGCCCACCAAGTGTTCAGTGAAATGCCTCAATGGCATTAGCGCGTGACTTTTGTAAGGAAACAACCCATGGGGTATTTTGGTTTGTGCATATTTTCTATTTTTGGAATATGTATTCATTCCCGAAAAAGGCTAGAGTAATTGCCCCACATATACCCTAGGCCTAGAAACTAAAATTTTATGCAAAAAGAACACAAAAGGAGGTGCATATTGGGTAAAGTTACCCTTTTTGGCCAGCAATCAGCTATGGGCCACGCTACAATAATTTCCCTACGCCTAGATGTTTAGGAATTTTGCTCGTCATGAATGTGTAGGTTTAGAATAGGTAGCAAAATACCTTTGGCAATTTACACTTTGGGTATGATAGCAAAATACTTGGATGTATGTGCATATAATTTTTGGTAGTCAAAATGTCTCACAAAAAATATACATAAATATGTTGCGTGTTATGTAAAGAAAATACATTACAAAAAAATGTATACCTTTTAATTTGAATACAATTTTAGTCAGCAAAGGAAAATATACTTGAATTTGCATGCGGCTTTAGGTAGCAAAAACTTGAAAAGAGCATGAAATGTAGCACCTTATTGTGTAGATAGTCAAGATTCATCGTGAAGTTTGTGTATGTATAGGTATTAGAAATACCAAGATGTGCACATGTGCAATTTTTGGTACCCCAAAATGCTTTGAGTATGCATGTATGTAAATTTAGCCAAGGAGATGTGTGTGATGTAAGTAACAAATACACCTTGGAAGTACGTGTAAATAATCTAGGTAACGAAGCTGCCTTGATTGTATATGGGTGCATTTTTCTTAGTTAATAGAATGTCTTGTGCAAGAGAACGTTCGTAAGGAAATATGCGCATAAGCTTGCTCTAAATTTACATTGATGTTTGTATTTATGAGAGGAGGTTATATGCCATTTTTGCTTTAAGAGTAGTGTCCCACTGGTAAAATTAACTTTCCAAATGTTTGCCTTCGCAGGAATGGCCCCGAGGAAGCTTGCCTCAAAGAGGTCCAGGAAGGACAAGGCGGCCGAAGGAACTAGTTCCGCTCCGGAGTACGACAGTTGGCGACTCCACTGGGGAGCGCTGTACACCAGCAGCGCTTCGAAGCCATCAAGGGATGGTCGTTTCTCCGGGAGCGACGCGTCCAGCTCAGGGACGACGAGTATACTGATTTTCAGGAGGAAATAGGGCGCCGGCGGTGGGCACCACTGGTTACTCCTATGGCCAAGTTTGATCCAGAAATAGTCCTTGAGTTTTATGCCAATGCTTGGCCAACAGAGGAGGGCGTGCGTGACATGAGATCCTGGGTTAGGGGTCAGTGGATCCCGTTCGATGCCGACGCTATCAGCCAGCTCCTGGGATATCCGATGGTGTTGGAAGAGGGCCGGGAATGCGAGTATGGCCAGAGGAGGAACCGGTCTGATGGGTTCGATGAGGAGGCCATCGCCCAGCTGCTATGTATACCGGGGCAGGATTTTGCCCGGACTGCTGCAGGGAGGCGAGTGCGAATCATGCACACCAACATGACCACCCTGACCCAGATATGGATGACGTTGCTCCTCAGCAACATCCTGCCCACCGATCATAATTCCGACCTCCCCATGCCTAAGTGCCAGCTGGTGTACGCCATCCTGACACGGATGAGCATCCATGTGGCTCAGTTGATCGCTGATGCCATCTATATTTTTGCAGGTATGGCGCCCACTAGGCACCCTTTGGACCCAGATAAGTCCAACAGGGCCCTGGGATTCCCCGCACTGATCACAGGACTCTGCCAGTCGTTCGGAGTCCCCGTTGCACCTACCAAGGTGATTCGGCCGCCCATCACCCGGGCTTTTATTGAGAAGTACTGTACCCAGAGACAGGCTCAGGGTGATGCTCCACAGGCCGCAGGCGCGCCCCCACCACCTCATCAGGCTGGCCAGGCTGGGGCATTTGACATGGAGCAGTATTTACGGCATTTGGTTCGCCAGCAGGCGGCCAACCACCGAGCACATGTACGGACCCATGATTGTCTGTACCAGATGAGCCTTAGCATGCAGAGCCAGGGCTTCGCTTCTTTTTCATGCCCTACTCCAGACCAGTTCAGGGCAGAGGTTGCATGGCCCGGAGATTGGCCCGAGGCCCAAGCAGGAGAGGCACCCCCAGAAGCTCCCGGCGATGGAGAAGAAGCCCACGAGGATGAGGAGATGGCCGATTTGCTTGACTTCTTGGGAGGGAGTGGAGATACGTGACTGGGAGATCCCCAGATTCATGTTTTCTTTCATATTTCTTTTATCATTTTTATTCTATGACTTGAGAGACTAATGTTTGTTTTTGTTGTTTCGATTGTCATTTGTACAGCGCATACATTTTTGTTTAGATTGTTGCGTTAGTATTTATATATCATTACTATCGATGATGTTTGAAATTCTGGAACCGTGTAGAGTTCTTCGTTTAGGAACATCGTCCAAAAGTATATATGTAAAATAAACAAAAAAATCATGATAAAAATAAAAATAGAAAAGAAAAGAAAATGAAATAGAAAGGAGAGCAGATAAGAAAAAAAAAGAGAGAGAAAGCAAGTAAGGAAAAAAGGTAGAAAAAGAGAAAATAAGTTGTCTAGCTAAAAACCGACATGCTTTTGAAAAGAGATGATTTCCAACTCTTCTTCGAAAAAAATTCATTGATCATAACCGATTTTTGAAGAGAAAAAACGTGTCTACACCTGAAGGGTGAATGCTGTGAAATTTCCCCGGACGCCCGAAATGGACCCGGATGAATGCACAAATTGATAAAAGAACATATTTTGGAAACGTTGGGTTGACTAAAATAGAGGAAATGAATCCTGAGCCCTAGCATCACATGACCATAAAATTTTGACACTTGAGTGTCCACATAGGTGCATGCGTGGCCAGTTTTGCATAAAATTTCCAAATCATCATTTTTGCATTTGTGTCATGGAAATAGTGTGGGGCATCCCTTTTATCCTTGAACCAAACCAAACCCCGACATGTATCATGTCTAGCCATTCTACAAACCTTGAGCCAAAATCCTGACTCACCATAAACCTTGACCTAGGGTGAGAATGTCAATCCTTACCCTCGGAAGCAAAAAAGAAAAAAAGAAGGAAAATTTCCAATCAAAGAGAAAGCAAAAAAAGAAAAGAAAGGAAATTCCCAATCAACGAGTGGGAGAAAGCAAAAAGAAAAGAAAGAAAATTCCCAACCAAAGAATGGGAGAAAGTAAAAAAGAAGGAAAGAAAGTTCTTGATCGAAGAAGCTAGAAGAAATATGCAGAGAGGTCTTTGGACCGGACAATATCTGAACAATACAGAATTGTCACCAAATGAACGAAAAAAGAAGGAAAGGGAACCACGACCTAAAATAGTCTTCTCCCTTTGATTACCAACCAAAATCCCGTGCGCTAGCGACTTTTTTTCTCGCCCCGCACTAAACAAAAACAGGAAAAGAAAAAAAGCCAGAAAAATCAAAAGCCAAAAAACACACAAAAGCCGAAAGAAGAACCCACCAAAAGAACCCATTCCCAAGGGAAGTCCTATTGATCCATGATCACACATGTAATTTTTGATTTGATAGGAAATAATTTGCAAAGTTAAGTCATGACATATCTATGGTTCGGAATTAGGATAAAACACTTACCTGTGCGAGATTGATACACTTTGAGTGGATTTCTTCTATTTTTGTCGAACCCGGTGTTTCCTCTAAATGGTCGTTTAGAAACGAAATGCTAACGTCCAAAATCTCATTTATGGTTATGGGGAATTTCATCAGCAGACTCTCCTTCCCCGGTAGACGCATTGTTTTTCACTCAAAGAAAAAAAAAAGAAAAAAAGAAAGCATATGCTGCTCTAAATCAGTTGGAATATTTGTCTCTTTGCTAAAACATGTTTGCATTTTAGTGGAGAAAACACCGAGACTTTTTCAAGTCTCACAAGTTATCCAGAACTACGTAGGTCTGAGTTCCTCATTGGAGGATACGTAGGAGCAAGAGCCTCGCTTTTGTCGACCACACCGCCTTTTGTTGCCATGACTCAAGAGCTGATAGCCCGCGGAGACACCTTACGGTTACCCGCACCTCGTCATTCAGTGACCCCAAGTGTGATTCACGAGCAGAGACCAATATGGTCATCTGCGCCCTTTCCGGAGATGTCAGCATTTTCCGATGGAAACTTTTCAAGTCTCACAAGTTATCAAGAACTACGTAGGTCTGAATTCCTCATTGGAGGATACGTAGGAGCAAGAGCCTTGCTTTTGTCGGCCGCCCCATAATCTTTGTCATACTGACCCTGAGGTCATGTGACGTGCACCCTTGTATCATCCAGAGGCGGCGGGCCCGATGATACGCGGAGATACCTTACGGTTATCCGCACCCTTTTGTCATCCAGAGGCGGCGGGCCCGATGACAAGCAGAGACCAAGTTTGGTCATTCTGCACCCTTGTATCATCCAGAGGCGGCGGGCCCGATGATACGCGGAGATACCTTACGGTTATCCGCACCCTTTTGTCATCCAGAGGCGGCGGGCCCGATGACAAGCAGAGACCAAGTTTGGTCATTCTGCACCCTTGTATCATCCAGAGGCGGCGGGCCCGATGATACGCGGAGATACCTTACGGTTATCCGCACCCTTTTGTCATCCAGAGGCGGCGGGCCCGATGACAAGCAGAGACCAAGTTTGGTCATTCTGCACCCTTGTATCATCCAGAGGCGGCGGGCCCGATGATACGCGGAGATACCTTACGGTTATTCGCACCCTTTTGTCATCCAGAGGCGGCGGGCCCGATGACAAGCAGAGACCAAGTTTGGTCATTCTGCACCCTTGTATCATCCAGAGGCGGCGGGCCCAATGATACGGGAGATACCTTACGGTTATCCGCACCCTTTTGTCATCCAGAGGCGGCGGGCCCGATGACAAGCAGAGACCAAGTTTGGTCATTCTGCACCCTTGTATCATCCAGAGGCGGCGGGCCCGATGATACGCGGAGATACCTTACGGTTATTCGCACCCTTTTGTCATCCAGAGGCGGCGGGCCCGATGACAAGCAGAGACCAAGTTTGGTCATTCTGCACCCTTGTATCATCCAGAGGCGGCGGGCCCGATGATACGCGGAGATACCTTACGGTTATTCGCACCCTTTTGTCATCCAGAGGCGGCGGGCCCGATGACAAGCAGAGACCAAGTTTGGTCATTCTGCACCCTTGTATCATCCAGAGGCGGCGGGCCCAATGATACGCGGAAATACCCGAGTGGTTATCCGTATAAACATTCTTTTGCTATCTGTAAGACAGAACGCTGGATAGCATGCAGAGGCTGACATAGCCTTCTGCACCTTTTGTTCCTCCGGGAACAATAAGTCATTTACATGCGGAAATTTCATGGTCACCCGCGACTCTCGTCAACCGAGAGGAGCGAAATTAGTGTCATACACTGATTTTCGTCCGGGGACCTTTGCTTGATGACATGCGACCATTCTTTGGTCCTTGTGAGGTGCTTGGCATCCATCATTAGGCAATTTGTGAAATTCTAGGAGCGACAAGTCATGGTCACCCGCGACTCTCGTCAACCGAGAGGAGCGAAATTAGTGTCATACACTGATTTTCGTCCGGGGACCTTTGCTTGATGACATGCGACCATTCTTTGGTCCTTGTGAGGTGCTTGGCACCCATCATTAAGCAATTTGTGAAATTTTGGGAACAACAAGTCATTTGCATGTGGAGATTTTATGGTCACCTGCGACTCTCGTTAAATCAAGAGGAACGAAATTAGTGTCTTATCTTTACTTTCCTTTTATCTCCAATAAAAGACAAGTAAAGAGGGGCAACTGTCATACCCTAATTTCGTCCGGGGACCTTTGCTTGATGACATGCGACCATTCTTTGGTCCTCGTGAGGTGCTTGGCACCCATCATTAGGCGATTTGTGAAATTCTAGGAGCGACAAGTCATGGTCACCCGCGACTCTCGTCAACCGAGAGGAGCGAAATTAGTGTCATACACTGATTTTCGTCCGGGGACCTTTGCTTGATGACATGCGACCATTCTTTGGTCCTCGTGAGGTGCTTGGCACCCATCATTAGGCGATTTGTGAAATTCCAGGACATGCCGAAAAACCAAAAAAAATATTGATGCAGAATCCGTAAGTTTCCGTGACACACCGGAAATCAAATGGAAGCATCGTTGCATAATTAAGTGAGGTTCCGTAACATTCCGTAAGTTAAAAAGGGGATGATTATGTAATCCGCAAGGTTCCGTAACATTACGGAAAGAAAACAAGTATCGTTACGAAATTCGTAAGTTTCCGTAACTTTACGAAAAAAGAATCACCAAAAAACAGTAGAGAGGGGTGTACTTAGTAAAAATGGGGGTGCAAATAGCACCCAGGCCCACTTGGGCCCTCCAGAATATTCCTCCAGAAGGCGGTTGCTTCTGGAGGAAGCAACCTGGCTCGCCTGGGCGAGCTGGGCGGCAACCACCTCCCCTATTTTGCTATAAATAGGGGAGGAAGTGAAGAAGAAAGGGGTTCTGCCCCTTAGGCACTTCTCTCTCTTTCGAATTTGCTTGGAAAAATTGTTTCCGTGAAGAAAATCTAAGCCGAGGCGCTTCCGAAACGTTTCCGTAACGTTTTCCGTGAGGAATCTTGCAAAGGTTTCAACCGTTCTTCGACGTTCTTCATTCGTTCTTCATCGTTCTTCGATCTTCAACGGGTAAGTGCCTCGAACCAAGCCTTTCGATTCATTCTATGCACCCATGGTGGTCCACATTGTGTTTCGTGCATTTTTATTCTCGTTTCGTTTACTTTTTATACCCCCTGTTGACGTGCTTAAGCCATTTTACTTAAGTCATTTCTCGCTTAAACTAAAAAATAAAATAAATTTCCACCGAACGTTTGAATTGTATTATCCATTAACTTCGGTTAAAATAAATTTCGACCGTTCGGTCGTGCCGTAACCACGTTGGAAATCAAAAAGAGGTAAAAAATAATATAATAATAAAAAAAAACATCTTTTAGTAAAATAAAGCGGAAAATCAATCGGACGTTTTCTCTTTGGGATTTCTCATTCTTAAACGAATTGATTAATAACTAAAGTGAAACTAAAGCTAAAATCAATTCGCCTAGTCAAGCTCGTCCACAAAAATAGGCTTTTGAAATTTGTCATTTCAATTTCTCACTAAGTAAAAATAGATCATTTTTAAGATCCAACGCCTTAAAATGATCACCACTTGAATAAAAAAGAATCACTTGATAAAAAAGAACTACGTAGGTCTGATTTTCTCATCCCAAATTGAGGAATACGTAGGAGCAAAGGGAAACACCCTTGTCGACCACAAAAGAGAAAATATAAAAAGGGTATAAAAGATATAGAGACATAAAAAGGGAACATAAAAAATCAAAGTCATGTTTGCACATTCGATTAAAGGCTGCCGTCCCTTGGGGCGGACGTGTGGGGTGCTAATACCTTCCCCGTGCGTAAATACAACTCCCGAACCTTTCACTTAAAAGTTCGTAGATCACGTCTTTTCCGGTTTTTCCGACGTTTTCCTCAAATAAACGTTGGTGGCGACTCCGCGCGTATCCCTTTCGTGGAACACGCCTCCCGCGAGTCTCGCGTCGCCCTCCCGCCGAAGGGTAGGTTGCGACACTACCCTTCGGCGAGAGGGCGACGCGTGACTCGCGGGATGCGTGTTCCACGAAAGGAATACGCGCGGAGTCGCCACCAACGTTTATTTGAGGAAAACGTCGGAAAAACCGGAAAAGACGCGATCTATGAACTTTTAAGTGAAAGGCTCGGGAGTTGTATTTACGTGCGGGGAAGGTATTAGCACCCCACACGTCCGTCACAAGGGACGGCAGCCTTTAATCGAATGTGCAAACATGACTTTGATTTTTACGTTCCCTTTTTATGTCCTTATATCCTTTATACCCTTTTTATATTTTTTCTCTTTTTGTGGTCGACAAGGGTGTTGCCCTTTGCTCCTACGTATTCCTTAATTGCGATGAGGAAATCAGACCTACGTAGTTCTTTTTTATCAAGTGATTCCTTTTTTTACTTAAAAGGTGATCATTTTAAGGCGTTGGACCTTGAAAATGGTCCATTTTTACTTAGTAAGAAGTTTAAATGATAAAATTCAAAACCTATTTTTATGGACGAGCTTGACTAGGCGAGTTGATTTTAGCCTTAGTTTCACTTTAGTTATTAGTCAATTCAATTAAGAATGAGAAATCCCAAAGAGAAAACGTCCGATTGATTTTCTGCTTTATTTTACTAAAAGATGTTTTTTTTATTATTATATTATTTTTTACCTCTTTTTGATTTCCAACGTGGTTACGGCACGACCGAACGGTCGGAATTCATTTTAACCGAAGTTAACAGATAATACAATTCAAACGATCGGTGGAAACTTATTTTATTTTTAGGTTAAGCGAGAAATGACTTAAGTAAAATGGCTTAAGCACGTCAAGAGGGGGTATAAAAAAGCAAATGAAACAAGAATAGAAATACACAAAACACAATGTGGACCACTACGGGTACATAGAATGAATCGAAAAGCTTGGTTCGAGGTACTTACCCGTTGAAGATCGAAGAACGATGAAGAACGAATGAAGAACGTCGAAGAACGGTCGAAACCTTTGCGAAATTCTTCACGGAAAACGTTACGGAAACGTTTCGGAAGCGCCTAGGCTTAGATTTTCTTCACGGAAACAATTTTTCCAAACAAATTCGAAAGAGAGAGAAGTGCCTAAGGGGCTGCACCCTTTTCCTTCTCACTTCCTCCCCTATTTATAGCAAAATAGGGGAGATGCTTGCCGCCCAGCTCGCCCAGGCGAGCTCAGCTCGCCCAAGCGAGCAGGGTTGCTTCCTCCAGAACCAACAACCTTCTGGAGGAATCTTCTGGAGGGCCCAAGTAGGCCTGGTTACTATTTACACCCCATTTTTACTAAGTACACCCCCCTGCCTTTTTTTTGGTGATTCTTTTTTCGTAAAGTTACGGAAACTTACGAATTTCGTAAGATACTTGTTTTCTTTCCGTAATGTTACGGAACCTTGTGGATTACATAATCATCCCCTTTTTGACTTACGGAATGTTACGGAACCTCACTAGTTGTGCAACGATGCCTCCATTTGATTTCCGGTGTGTCACAGAACCTTACGGATTGTGCATCAATATTTTCTTTTGTTTTCCGGCATGTCCCGGAATTTCACAAATTGCCTAATGATGGGTGCCAAGCACCTTACAAGGACCAAACAAAGGTCGCATGTCATCAAGCAAAGGTCCCCGGACGAAATTAGGGTATGACAGGGGTGTAGTAAGCAAATCCTCACCTCCCGCTCTAAAATTTAATTGGATTGGGCTTCTACCAATTCAATTAAATTTATTTCCAACCACACACATCAAATATTCACTTAGTGCATGTGAAATTACAAAACTTCCCTTAATACAAAAACTAGTCTAGGTGCCCTAAAATACAAGGGCTGAAAAATCCTGTATTTCTAAGGTACCCTACCTACATTATGGAGCCCTAAATACAAGGCCCAAAAATAATGAAACCTTAATCTAATATTTACATAGATAAGTGGGCTCGTACTTAGCCCATGGGCCCAAAATCTACCCTAAGACTCATAAGAACCCTAGGGCCTTCTCTTGCATCTCTGGCCCAATCTACTTGGAGTCTTCTACCCAATACCCTTGCGGGATAAGATTGCATCACATGCTTCAGAGCATTCATCAGGGACAAATCATTTTACTTCAGAGTTTACAGGTGGTGGCGCCTCCAGGATCCATTCCTTCCATTGAGCAGTTCCTGGAGAGGGTAGTCTGGCCTAGGGCCCAACCTTTTCCTCATAGGGAAGATGAAGGTCCCACATCCTAGGAACCGTGACAGGTACAAGATGCTTCCTCTAGGACCACCATTCCAGAGCCATTTACTTTTTAACATGATGCAGGTGAATAGCAGGTTAGACCAGAGACTGCCACCACTCTTGAGAGGTCTCTTGAGGGCACTTCAGAGCCCCTTGCTCTAGTGGTAGACCTCTCCTCACCACAACCTGCAACTGACCCCTTTACTCCTGTAGTTGATAAGCTAGAGGACCAGATGATGTAAGCTTGCTTGTGGAGCTTCTATGGAGGCTGGATCTTTGAGCTACAATGAGGTCCTTCAATGGTGATTTTCCACCATGGAGATGCAGTGGAAGGCAAAGGAGAAGAGGAGAGGGGAGACACCATCCACTAGGGAATAAGCCATGGAAGAAGGAGCTTCACCACCAAGAATGTGCCTTGGATGAGAAGCTTGAAGAGGATGCTTTAATGGAGGAAAAGAAAGAGAGATGAGGGGAGCACGAAATTGAAGGAATAATATAGGGAGAGAAGTGGAACTTTGAAGTGTGTCTCATAAGACTTTCATTCATCAAAGTTACAACAAGTGTTACATATGCTTCTATTTATAGACTAGGTAGCTTCCTTGAAAAGCTTTCTTGAGAAAACTTCCTTGAAAAGATTCTTTGAGAAAACTTCCTTGAGAAGCTAGAGCTTAGCTACATATACCCCTCTAATAACTAAGCTCACCTCCCTGAGAAACTTTCTTGAGAAGATTCCTAAAGAAGTTAGAGCTTAGCTACACATACCTCTCTAATAGCTAAGCTCACCCCCTTGAGATGAGAAGCTAGAGCTTAGCTACACACCCCCTATAATAGCTAAGCTCACCCCCATTCCAAAAATACATGAAAATACAAAAAAAAAGTCCCTACTACAAAGATTACTCAAAATGCCCTGAAATACAAGGCTAAAATTCTATACTACTAGAATGGCCAAAATACGAGGCCCTAAAGAAGGAAAAACCTATTCTAATATTTACAAAGAAGAGTGGATCCAACCTTGACCCTTGGGCTAAAAAATATACCCTTAGGTTCATGAGAATCCTAGGGCCTTCTTTAGTAACTCTAGACCAATCCTCTTGGAGTCTTCTATCCAATACCCTTGGGGGTAGGATTGCATCATCCCCTCCACCTTGGAAAGGATTTGACCTCAAATCCCGAGGTTCTTCATACTCTAGGCTCCTTCCCTTGACACCTATAAAAAGAATAAAAACATATGTATTAGTGGTGTTGGATATGTTAGAGTAGGGTAAGGTCTGAAAACCCATTCCATGGACATCTTCCCATGAGGGAACATGGTTTCTCACCAACTCAATGAGTGGTGCTACAAGTATAGAAAAATATGGGACAAACCTTTTGTAAAAGTTTTTTAAGTCATGGCAGCCCCAGATTTCCCTTATACTTGGTGGAGTGGGCCAATCAGGAATGACCTTTATTCTCTTAGGGTCCGTGGGAACCCTTTGATCACTATTTAAAAAATTAAGAAAGGTAATGCAATAAAGCGTACCTTTTTCTATATTTTCATGTTGATTATTCCTACAAAAAATACTACAAACCTAAGGTGTCCCATATGAGCACCTAAGTTTGTATTAAAATAAAAAATAAGAACAAACCTACCTAATGAGTCCCTATGTACATGAATCATGAAGATGTTGGGTGCATGACTGATTTTACAAAAGATGGTTGCAACACTCAACACATTCATCATATCACTTATTTTAGGGATTTGGTGCCTAATAATACCTACTTTGGACACCAACAAAGCACAAGGAATTAAGCTCTTACGAACTAAACCCTCATCCAACAACTCCTTTACTTGAGGAATAATCTTAAGCCCAAGAGGTGTGACAGTGCTAACAAGTGTCTTTTTACAAAGGAGAAGATGTGGAGGTTGTCTAAGAGGGGAAGTTTCTTTAATATTTGTCTTTATTTCAAAATGACTTTCCATCTTAGCTAACCTCTTAGAGGAGACACTTACCTCCTTACACTTCTCCTTAACCATTAAAGGTTGTCCTTCTTCTTGGGGGTAGATTTCTTCACTAGATTCTTCCCCTTTTGCTTCTTCACTTTCAATAGAGGAAGGTGAAGTAGTAGCCTCATCTTGGCTACTATAAATGTCTTGGCCCCTCATAATCATGGTTTTCTTGGTGGGGCATTGAGAAGTAATGTGTCCTCTTCCAAGACATTTAAAGCACTTCATGGAGCTAGTCTTCTTTAGCATACTAGCCTCAAGGGGTTGTTTTTCTATTGTCTTCCCCTTAACATCTTTGGGCTTAGAAGGTGTCACCCCTAAGATGCCTTAACCTTGGTCTTTCTTTGGATAAGAGTGAAAGCCATAAGATTTTGAAGAAGACTTCCTTTTAAGTTGTTGCTCTACCTTTATTTCCCAATCTAAGTTAGCCTCTACATTGTCCTTCCCATGGAAGTATGGGAGGTTAATGTTAGCCTCTTAAGGCTTTCTTTCCTTTTCTCTCTTATGGGAGTGAGGTCTAAGATGTGACCTATGTCTTTCTTCATAATAGTCAAGAAGTTCTTCACTTAGGCTCTTGCAAGAGTTATGAGTACTATAGGAGGCATGTTTTTCTCTTTTCATTTCTTTCATTATTTTTCTTCTTTCTTCCTCTCTTATTTTCTCTCTTTCATCTTGACTTATTTCTTCCACTCTTTTTTTTTCCTTTTTCTTTTCTCTCTTGTTTTTCTTTCCACAACTTAAGGGATCTCAACTCGTCTAATATCTTATACAAGGGGTTCTTAGGAGTAGAACCCTCACCATTAATACTAGATGAAGAATGAAGACTCATGTTGGTTTCTAAGTTGTGGTTCTTTCTTGTTGGGGGTTTGAAAACAAAAGGTAAAAGAAACTATGGTTGACACTAGCCAAAATAAACACTAAAAGAGGTGTGAAAGATAAGGTAAAAACTAAATGGTAAAAGGCAAGCTATTTAGGCAGTTTGACAAAGGAATGTAAAGGAAATAAGCTATGAAAGTAAGCAAGAAATGTAAACTAGGCAAATCCTAAGGGTGTTTGGATGACCACATTTAAGGTTCCCAACAAAACACTCACAATCCTAAGGGAAAATTGCCTAAAAATTATTACACACAAATGGAAGTAGGGTGACCTATTGGAGGCTCCCAACTTACTTCCAATGAAAAGCCTTTTTGTTACAAAATTTGAAAGCAATGAAAGTAAGTAAATTGTCAATTACAAAATTACAAAAAGGTTCTCAATTTTGGTGGTTGTTCTCTCTTTGGTGATTCACTGTTAGTCGGTGAAAACGACTAACTTTTATGTATAAAACTTGTGTATATTGTATCAAACTTCTCCAATTTATAGTTGTTTTATAATATTATAAGTACTTTCTGTTAAATATAGGTAATAGATCATTTATACTTTTGTTTTGTGTGTTTAATAATCAATTTCTCTCAATTTCAGGTTAATTAGGCAAGTTGGCAAAAGTGTTGTTTTCACCTTCACGCTAAGCCAATCTGCTGGCTTAGCGAGCATTCCTTAAGCATGACACTTAGTGGCTAAGCGTGAGGAAGAATCCAGAAGAAGATGAGCTGTCAGGTTCGCTGAGCGCACGGCTCCAGGTCATCAAGCGCACCGCTTCAGCTCATCCGCTAAGCGAAAGAAGCGCGCTAAGCCAAAATCCACTTATGCACGCTAAGCGATTCAGATTTGCGCTAAGCGCGCGAGCACGGACCAACCCACCTATTTAAGCTTCAAATCAAATTTTTTGAGGGAGTTTGGAATTTTTTCTTGAGAAGCCTCTGCATGCACAAGAGTCTGGCCTTGGCTTGAATCATTTGCATGTTTAGGAAGTTCTAGAGAGAGAAAGGTCCAAGTTCCAAAGAGTTCTGAGAGATTTTGCTGTGTGAAGATCTGCAGAGACGAGAGCTCGAAGCAGAAGCTGTTCTAAGAACTTGAGATGAGTTTGTGAGTGATTGTGAGATCCTAGAGGTGAAGGAGACATCCTTACCACTTGTATTTTTGAAATCTTTCATTTTGTTCTTCTTTGTGTTGTAAAGGAGGTTTCCGAACTATGGAAAGCTAAATCCTCTATTGGATCTTCCCTGTAGGTACCTGATGTAAATATATTTCTATCCACGTAATGATGTTTTGTGTGTTCTCTGTGCTATCTACTTTTCATTCTAGTATGCCTTTACCTTGATCACATAGATGCATGCTTTGTTAGGGTCATTCAACAGTGGAAACTGGTCTAATTCTAAAGTCCTTGATAGTACGGGGCTAAGTTGTTGTACTGTCACGAGGAATTGGGGTACAAGAACTTAGTTGTGTATGTGTGTCTTAATGCGGTCCTGGTTGAGTTTAGTCTTACAAGAGGAATCTACGGACGAGGCTTGATCAGGATTAGGCAAGGCTATCATGAGGAATCGGGGTCTAGCAGACCAGGAGACAACATAGGAATACATGGGCATTGTTAGATAGAGAACATCCATTTTAGCATCAGGAACCTATTAGGAAGACCAACGCGTTCTCTGCTTGTTTTTACACAACATTTCTCTTGCGTGATTTTCTTTCTTTTTTCATAGGTAGTTTACATACCTATTCATAACCACAATCATCTTTTCATACCAGACACCTATTTACCGAAGTAGCTTGCCAAATAACACAAGTTCCCCGAGAGTTCGATACTCGGGTCTTTTTGTTTTATACTACTTGTGCGATCCGATACACTTGCCGGCCGCGAACATTCACTCAATTTGGAGTGCTTCTTAGTCCAATAGCTATTAAGGTGGTTGGCTCCTTGCTTCTTGACTCAAATTGTTCAAGGGATGGCACCAATCCTCCTTTCCAATTCCCTATTATGTCAACTCACAAACAAAGAAACAAAGAGACGAGCAATAATCAAAGACCAAAAACAATTGAAATGAAAGATAAACCAATGGAGTGTTAACAAGACAATTTTTCAAGGATTATTCAACAATTAAAGCAGTGAAAAGGACATAGAAGCAAGCTAGGACTCAAAGAGAAACTTAGAATGGCTCTAGAGGAGAGTAAAAAAACTAAAAAAAAAGACTCAACAAACCTCTAGCTTTAGCACTTGTTTTTCACACTAATTTTCAATTGAATTTTTGGAACTAATATTGGTACAAATAGACTCCAATTATAGAATAAATTTTGAGCCAAAACAACAACCACACTTCCCTTTCACTTTTTTTTTCTTGATACTGATTTTTTTGCCAACGTGTGTGATCTTTCGTATTTTTTCCTTTTATCCAAATCACTTGGTTCTTATTTTATAACTTTTTTCCAGATGTCTAGAAACTTCAGTAAAAATTTAAGCTCAAAATTCACAGTGACCAATTCTCAGTAATTTTACAAGTTCGTATGTCCATGTTGCCAGCACCAGCACCAGCGATTTTAGATTTTGATTTTTTTTTTTAGCATGGAATATTGATTGCCTTGGGGTTACTTTCAACCTTCCTATGTATGTTGAACTCACTAGGATTGTTTATCACAGTTTTAGGAGTTCAATATTCACTTAGGATCAAAATTTCAGCCAGCAATTCAATCACCAAAACTCAAATTCACAATAGACACAATCATAAGGAAACGTAAAAGTTCAAGAAAAAGTTCACAATCAAAGACTCTCTAAGAATTTTGCATGAACATGTTAAGGACTAATTGAAATGTGTTCTGTCGTGGCAAGTGCACTGGATCGTGCAAGTAGTATAAAACGGTAAGAACTGAGTATCGAACTCTCGGGGAACTTGTGTTACTTGGTCAAGCTACTTCAGTGAATAGGTGTCTAGTATGAAAAGAGATGTGTGGATTATGCACAGGTATGTAAACTAACTATTAAAAGGAAAATCACGTGAGTAATGATGCGTAAAGACAAGTAGACAACACATTGGTCTTCCTAATAGGTGCCTAATGTTAAAAGGATATTCTCTACTTAACAATGCTCATGTGTTCTATGGTGTCTCCTGAAATGCTAAACCACGATTCCTCATGATAGTCTAGCCTAATCCTGATCAAGCATCATCCTCAGATTCCTCTTGTTGGACTAAACTCAACCAGAACCGCATAAAGACAAACATACAACAACTAGGTTACCGTACCCCGATCCCTCGTGAAAATACTACAATCTAGCCATGTCCTATCAAGTTCTAAGAATCAAACCAGTTCCCACTGTTGAATGATCCTACAAACACATGCATCTACATGATCAAGGCAAAGGCATGGTAGAATGAAGTTCTGATAGCACAGTGAACACACAAAACATCATTAAATAGATATACAGATATTTACATCAAGTACCTAAAAGGAAGAAACAACAGAGGATTTAGCTCTCCATAACTGGGAAGCTTCCTTTACAACAAAGAGAAGAGAAAGATGAAGGATTGAAGAAATATAAGTGGTGGGGATGTCTCCTCCACCTCTAGGACCTCACAATCACTCACAAACTCATCTCAAGCTCTCAGGACAACTTCTTCAAGCTTCGGTCTCTACGGATCTTCACACAGGAAAATCTCTCAAACTCTCTGGATCTTGGACCTTTCTTTCTCTAGAAAACCCTAGACATGCAGAAGCTTCAAGAAAAGACCAAACTCCCTTCCAAAATCTGATTTCAGGCTTAAATAGAAGGCTTTGTTCGTGCTTGCACACTTAGCGCAACTCTGAACTGCTTAGCGCGCATTAGTGAATTTCGGCTTAGCGCATGCCTTTCTCGCTCAGCGGATGGACTGAAGTGGTGCGCTTAGCGGGATGACCCTTTACTCAACGAACATGCACAGCTCATCCTTCTTCCAAATTCTTCCTCGCGCTTAGCCGAGGAATGTTACGCTCAGCGGATGGCTCGCTATGCCAATCTGCTAGCTTAGCGAGTGTGTGAACATCAACACTTCACAAACTTGCCTAATTAACCTGAAATTGAGAGAAAATGATTATTAAACACACAAAATGGAAGTACTAAGTATTTATTACCTATCTTTAACAAAAAGTAATTACAACACTACAAAATAAACATAAATTGGAGGAGTTTGATACAATTTACACAAGTTTTATACACGAAAGTTAGTCATATTCATCGACTAACAACTCCCCCAAATTTACAGTTTTGCTTGTCCTCAAGCAAATAAAGAACAGCTCACTGGTCCCCAAGTGACAATAACATGCAGTGACTATGTACAAAGGTGTATGCAACAAAAGTTACTGATTGCATGATAAGAGAATGAAGCAAAATGCCTTCATCACTTGTCTTTCACAAAGCATGCGGTTATCCAAAGAGAAGAATAAAATGTAACCTGTACAATTAGATGAAGTTAGGCATAAGACAGATATCAAGGAAAGTAGCTTAAACCACAATCTCATGGCTACTGTTTCACTTACGCACAAGTGTTTAAGCTATTCATTAATAACAACTAGCAAGAGGTCCAATCTTTGAACTTCATCTCAAGCCATAAAGTCAGAAATACATGAACAGAATCAGAAGGACTTTCACAGGCTTGTAGTGAGGCTTGGCTACAAAAATCATTGGTTTTTCTAGGATTCAAAGGCTTAGATTCTAAGAGAGCACAAATCCTAGACTTATCCAAGTAATCTTTTCAATACATTTAGCTTAGTCACTAGCCTTTCACTTTAATTCATTTTTGACATTATTAAAACAATGCACATTTTCTTCGATTGCTCTTCTCTTTTTTTTTTTTTTAACGTACAACTTAATTGTTGTGTGTGCTGATGCTTTACCTTTTACTTTACATCCCAATCAACTCCACTCCCCCAAATTTGGGGTAAATTTTCCTTGAACCATATGCTCTTCTAGAATCTAAGCAAGGTATCTGGAGATAATCATTTATGTTTAGGGTTCAATTATTGACAATATCATTCAGCTCACAAAGGGTGCAAATGATACAATTATAATTTAAGGTAAGCTTTTTGGTCAAATGGCTTGTATATACACAATCATGGCCTTCATCATGTCCTCATTCATACATTTCATTCTAAAATTCATAGATTGATGCAAAGATTATTACTCACAGCTAGTCGTTCACTCACAGTTTAAGATCACACCCTCACCGGTTTTGGTTCAAGCTTTTCTTTCTCAATCAATCTGTCTACTGACTAACAATTCTAATTGCAAGTTCACATTCTTGTTCTTTCTTTGTCTAACATACACACTTGCTCAAACTCATGAAAAGAAGCACAAACTCCATCACAATCATGCATTCAATTCTGTACATTCTGTATAATATTTCTGATTCCTTCCCCACTCCTTGGTTTGCTAATATTGTGAATTATTTGGTTGCTTCTGTTTTTCCTCCCTAAGCATCTAAAGCTCAAACTGATAAAATTAAGAGCGATGCTAAGCATTATATTTGGGATGACCCCTATTTGTGGAAGTTGTGCAGTGACCAGGTTATTAGGAGATGCATTCCAGACCATGAGATTGACTCGGTCCTGCAATTCTATCATTCTTCCGCACCAGGTGGCCATCTTGGCATACAGAGGACAACTCGCAAGGTGCTTGATTGCGGTTTCTATTGGCCCACCATCTTCAAGGATGCGTGGAGAATCTGTAGCACTTGTGAGCCTTGTCAAAGAGCAGGCGGCTCACTTTCATGGAGACAGCAAATGCCTCAACAACCCATGTTGTTCTGTGAGGTGTTTGATGTCTGGGGTATAGACTTTATGGGGCCTTTCCCTGTCTCTTTTGGTTTTGTTTATATTCTCCTTTTTGTTGATTATGTTTCAAAATGGGCGGAAGCCAAAGCCACCAGAACTAACGATGCTAAGGTTATTGTGGATTTTGTTAGATCTAATATGTTTTGCAGGTTTACAATCCCTAGAGCCATCGTTAGTGATCAAGGCACCCATTTTTATAACAGATCCATGTATGCCTTGCTCAAAAAGTATGGGGTCGTGCACAGAATTTCCACACCTTACGACCCCCAAACTAATGGGCAGGCTAAGATTTCAAACAAGGAGATAAAAAGGATCTTGGAGAAGATTGTGCAGCCGAACAGAAAGGATTGGAGCACCAGACTGGATGATGCTCTTTGGGCGCATAGGACTGCCTACAAAGCACCCATAGGAATGTCTCCTTATCGGGTTATTTTTGGCAAGGAATGTCATCTTCCTATAGAGATAAAGCACAGAGCCTACTGGGTTGTAAAGACCTGCAACTTCTCTATTGATCAGGCTGGAGAGGAAATGAAGTTGCAACTAAGTGAGCTAGATGAGATCCGTTTAGAAGCCTATGAGAATTCCAAATTCTACAAGAAGACCAAGAAGTTCCATGACTGCTTGATAGCTAAGAAGGACTTCATGGTTGGACAGAAAGTTTTATTGTATAATTCTAGGCTCGGACTCATGAGTGGTTAGTTGAGGTCAAAGTGGATTGGTCCTTTTGTGGTGACTAATGTTTTTCCTTATGGTACAGTTGAGATCAAAAGTGAATCCACAGATAAAAGCTTCATGGTCAATGGACACTAGCTAAAACCTTTCCTCAAAAATCCCTCTTTGGTGGATGTAGTGGTGGAGGAGACCTCCTTACTTCACCCTACTTCTCTTCCGCCATGACTTAGGGAGTTTTCTTTTTCTGTCTCCTTCTTTACTTTTATTGCACTTGTCCAAATTTATTGATTGTTCTGATTACTCTTGATCTTATGATTGTGCTACATTGAGGACAATGTGTTGTTTAAGTGTGGGGGGAGATTGTTCTTTGTTTGGGGTTTTCTAGGTTAATTTTGTTATTTTGGTTTTATGTTTTGTGTACAACATTGCATGTTTCTCTTTGAATTCTAGGTTATGTACAGGTAATGGGTAATTGTTTTTGAAATAGGAGTTTCTTGGCATTTTGTGAATTGAAATTCTTGTTTTTCTCTACATGTCAAGTTAGTTTTGAAAGGTTGAATTGAAAGTGATAGATTTACCCTTGGTGAGATTTTGAGCCATCATCATCTATTTTATTCGGTGTGTTATGCCCCATTGATTGCTTGCACAATAGCCTTGGTTTGACTCTTGTTGATACTTCTTGGTTCACATGCATGTTGGGAGATGATTTAGGCATTTTGTTCTTATAAGCCTCTAGCCAAACGAGCCTACCTTGAATTAATTCCTTTGATAGCCCTTTTGAGCCTATGTTCCCCTTTCTTTGTTTTGAAGCTCATTACAAGCCTTAAGTGAAAAACCATGATCTCACCCTACCCTTAAGGAATTTTGGAGCTTTGGAATTGTTTTGCGAATAAGTGTTGGGGGGTATGTTTCATAGGATGATATGTTTTTTTTTGCCATGCTTGATGATGTATTTTTGCCATGCTTGATGTATATACATATATTGCCTAATTTTTGCTTTATTTTTCAAATATTCAAAATGCTTTCAAATGCTAATGTTCAATAAAAAAAAAAAGCAGAAAAAGAATGAAGTTGAATAAATGAGGTCTTGTTTTGAGGACTTGGACTGGTTTGAGGACTTGGTTGATTTTGTTGATATTGGAGGTTTTGGGTTTACTTTTTATGCTTAATTTTTAATTTTGGTTTTGGGTTTACTACTTTTGCTTAATTTCCACTTATTCCCCATTGTTCCTCTATTCCTTTGGGTTTTAGCTACTTATCCCATACTTTCCTCTACCTTGTCCCTGGCCCCATTACAACCTTAAAAGACCTTTTGATCCTCATGTGCATGTGTTTGTGGTGTTTGGTTGTCAATTTTAGAGTCTTGCCAAGTCTATGTGGTGTTTGTTTTTCATGGGTGCTCTGAGAGTAAACAGTAGCCTAGACACTTGAGAGATAGAGTGCGTATCTTGTGAGGATTTATCACTTTTCATACAATTCTTGATTTGATTGACTACCTTGCCATGTTTAAGGTGCTTGGATGATTTTCATGACTCTCTTGATTCTTTAACTCTTTACGTGTTGGATGTTGCCCATTCCTTTCATTCCTTGAGATTCATAGAGAAATATGTAAATGTTTTTGTGTTTGTTTGTCTCTGGATTTGTTCCTTGCTCTGCTTTGTGATTTTGCCCAGGAGTGCAAAAGGATAAGTGTGGGGGAATTTGATGTGTCATTATTTTCTCATATTTCGTACCCCTTTCTATCACCATTTTAATTACTAATTAGCCTTAATTGTCAAATTAATTATGTAGTTTTATCATTTGGGCCTACTTGACTAATTATGTGTTCTAATTTAATTTCAGGAGAATTATAAGCAATTGGGCTTGGATCCGGAATTGGGCTGAACCGGCTTGGACTTGAAGAGAGCAGACAATTTTATTTGTCGTCCAGTTTTATTTTATTTTGTTTTTGGGCTGTATTTTTGTAATTGGGCCACCAGACCTTATTGGGCCCAAAAATCAAATTTGTAAGCTTTGGGGCTTAGTGACCTTTAGTGAGCCTAGCTACTAGGGTTTTAGGTGTGGGTCGATTACTGTTCATGTAGAGAGATATCGTAGGGTTTCATTTTTCAGTTTTTTGTGTTACTGTTCACGCGCATAGTACTGTTCATGTAGCAACTCCATTTTCCTTTTCTGCTTCAAATTCCAATTTCATTTTCTTCTTTTATTTCTAGTTTCATTTTCATCTCTGTCTTCTAATTTTAGTTCGTTTTCTGCCTTTGATTTCCTATTCTTTTCTGCATTTCATTTCCAATTTCAATTTCATTTTCGGTTTCTGTTTGTAGATTCATTTTTGTTTCTCTGTTGCAATTAGTTTCTAGTTGTTGTATTTCGTTTATGTTGCTGGGTTGTATTTCGTTTAGAGTTCTGTATTTCATTTGTTGTTTCCAGTTTTGTTTTGGTTAGTTGGGTTCCATTTTGTATTTGTTGTTGTTTGTTTTTGTTCTGTTTGTATTTCTGTTTTTGTTTTCGTTTCTGCTATTAATGGAAGGCTGAATCTCTAGTGTTGTTTTCTCTTGAGGATTAAGCATAGCTCTCTTTGAGGTTTTGTTTTTAATATTAAATTCTGATGAGTTTTTTTTTCCCCTTCACCAATTATTCTGTATTTGTTGCTGATATTAATCCATGCATGCTTAATGCTTGCTTAATTGTCTCTGTGCTTAATTAACGTTCATGCTTAATGGACATGTGAGAGGAATTAATTGGTGTATGTGTTGCTTAATCACATAATGACAGCCTTGTGGTAATTTTCGCTTAGTTAATTAATTTCGGGTTGGATTAAGTGGTTGAACTGATTAGGGATAAATTCAAGTAACCTAGGATAAGAGACTTGCTTTTGAATCAAGGGGAAACAACATGTTTTAGTTCTGTTATTTTTTAATTCAAGTTTGCTTGCTGTTTAAATTACAAAAACAAACAACCCCCCCATTTGTTACTATTTTATTATTATATGTTATGAACGTTTATTTGATCATTGCTCACTGGGAGACGATCTAGGATCACTTCCTAGATACTGCATTTTAATGTTTATTTGATTCGGGTACGACTCTGATAACAAACTTACTCTAAATTTGGGGGAGGGAAGTCAATTAGAATGAAAAGAAAAAGGTTAAGCATCAGCACACACAACAAATAAGTTGTATGTTAAAAAAAAGAGAAAAATAAAAGAATAAATTGTGTTGTTACAATAAGGTCAAAAGCAACTTAAAAGGAAAAGATAGTGAGAAAGCTACTCGTATGATACAAGATCATTGGGATAAGTCTAGGACTTGTGCTCTCTTAGAATCTAAACATTTGAATCCTAGAAAAACCAATAAATTGTTGTAGTCAAGCCTCACTACAATCCTAAGAAAGCCCTTTTGATTTTGTTTATACATTTCGGATGAAATTCAAAGGTTGGATCTCCTGTTAGTTGTTATCAATGAATAGCTTACACACTTGTGCTTGAGTGAAATAGTGGTCGTGAGACTGTGGTTTAAGGTACTTTCCTTTATATCTGTCTTATGATTAACTTCATCTAACTGTATAGTTCACATTTTATTTTTCTCTTTGAATAACTGCATATTTTGTGAAGACAAGTGATAGGTACACATTGCTTCATCTTTCTCATCATGCAATCAGTAATTTTTTATGCATACACCTCTGTACATAATCACTGCATGTTGTTATCACTTGAGGACAAGTGAGTTGTTCTTGATTGCTTGAGGACAAGCAAAACTGTAAATTTGGGGGAATTGTCAGTCAATGAAAATGGCTAACTTTTGTGTATAAAACTTGTATAAATTGTATCAAACTCTCCCAATTTATGGTTATTTCGAAGTTTTATAAGTATTTTTTGTTAAGTATAGGTGATAAATACTTAGTATTTTCATTTTGTGTTTTTAATAATCATTTTCATTCAATTTCAGGTTTATTAGGCAAGCTTTGGAAAGTGTTGTTTTTCACCTTCTCGCTAAGCCAATCTGCTGGCTTAGCGAGCGTCCGCTAAGCGCAACACTCTTGGGCTAAGCGCGAGGAAGACTCTAGAAGAAGATGAGTTGTACAGGTTCGCTAAGCGCACCGCTTCATCTCACTAAGCACACCGCTTCAGTTCATCCGCTAAGCGAGAAAGGCGCGCTAAGCCAAAATCCACTAATGTGCGCTAAGCGGTCCATAAGTGCGCTAAGCGCACAAGCACGAACAAGGCCACCTATTTAAGCCTGAAATCAGATTTTAGAAAGAGAGTTTGGATTGGGATTCAGAGCTTTGCATGTCTAGGGTTTCTAGATAGAGAAAGGTCCAAGTTCCAGAGAGTTTTGAGAGATTTTGCTATATGAAGATCTGCAGAGACCAGAGCTTGAAGTAGGAGCCAATTTGAGAGCTTGAGATGAGTTTGTGAGTGATTGTGAGATCCTCGAGGTGAAGGAGACATCCTCATCAGTTGTAATTTTGCAATCTTTCATCTTGTTCTTCTCTTTGTTGTTAAGAAGAATTCTTGGTATGGAAAGCTAAATCCTCTGTTGGATCTTCCCTGTAGGTACCTGATGTAAATATATTTCTATTTATTTAATGATGTTTTGTGTGTTCTCTGTGCTATCTGCTTTTCATTCCAGTATGCCTTTACCTTGATCGCGTAGATGCATGCTTTGTTAGGGTCATTCAACAGTGGAAACTGGTCTGACTCTAAAGTCCTTGATAGTGCAGGGCTGAGTTGTCATGCTTTCACAAGGAATCGGGGTGCGATAATTTAGTTGAGTATGTGTGTCTTAATGCGGTCCTGGTTGAGTTTAGTCTTACAAGAGGAATCTGCGGATGATGCTTGATCAGGATTAGGCTAAACTATCATGAGGAATCGGGGTTTAGTATCTAAGGAGACACCATAAGAACACATGAGCATTGTTAGATAGAGAATATCTTTTTAGCATCAAACACCTATTAGGAAAACCAACATGTTCTGTACTTGATTTTACACATCATTTCTCTCGTGTGATTTTCTTTCTTTTTGCACAGATAGTTTGTACACCTGTTCATATTCACACTTACCTTTACACACCAGACACCTATTTGTTGAAATAGCTTACCAAATAACACAAGTTCCCCAAGTGTTCGATACTCGGTTCTTACCATTTTATACTACTTGTGTGATCCGGTGCACTTGCCGGAACCAGCGAACACCTGGGCGAGCTATTGTGCAACCTCCTCCCCTCATTTTCCTATAAATAGGCGTGAGGGGCTGAGGGGAAGGGGTTCAGCATCATTTATAAGAAGCTTTCACTAAAATTAGTGAGAAGAAGGAGAAAGGAGAAGAAAAATCATGGCTAAGGTGCTTTCGTAACGCTTCTGTAACATTTCTGTGATCAATTTCGTGACCGTTCTTCGTCCTTCTTTGTCTGTTCTTCATCGTTCTTCGATCTTCGACCAGTTAGTTTTTTGTGAAGCTTTGATTTCATTCTATTAACCCTTAGGGGTCCATTCTTGCTTTGCATGTCTTCATCTTCATTCTTCTACCATCGGTGATCTTTTTCTTTGTTTAAAGCGAATTTTGATCGATCGTTTAAGCCGTAATCTCACTTAATCAATGTTAAAATGAATTTCAACCGATCATTTGTGTTGTAATCTCTTTTAATCACCATTAAAATAAAATTCAACAAATTGTTTGTGCTATAACCTCAGTTAATCATCAAAAAAATAAGTTTCAACCGCTCATTTACTTTGAAAGTTCTCTTTAAATGAGTTGGAAAATAACCAAGTGAAAATAAAACTAATAATCAAACTTTTGTCCAGAAGAAAATCGCTTGAATCCTTTCAAAGGTCCAACGCCTTAAACGGTCTTTTTGCTTTTATCGGTTAAAATGAACCGTTTAAAAGTCTAAAATCAGTACTCCACATAACTTTCTTGCTTTTCAAAGAACTACGTAGGTCTGAGTTCCTCATCGCAATTGAGGATACGTAGGAGCAAGAGCCCCACTCTTATCGACCCCAAAAAGATAAAAAATGTGAAAAAGGGAAAATAAAACAAACTTGAAGTCATGATTTTGCACATTTGATTAAAGGTTGCGGTCCCTTGTGGCGGACGCGTGGGGTGCTAATACCTTCCCCGTGCGTAAGCAACTGCTGAACCTTTTATTTTCAAAATTTGTAGACCTACTTTTGGTTTTTCTAACGTTTTCCTCTAATAAACTTTGATGGCACTCCGCGCGTTTTTCCTTCCATGGAAGACGCATCCGTGAGTCTCGCGTCGCCCTCCCGCTGAAGGGTAGGTTGCGACAACCTTGATCCGCCAAAGCCTTTGCTTTCTCCTCCAAGTGCTTCCTTGGTATTCCGACCACCCCATTTCTATTTTGTTTTACTTGGTCCAATTCTTGTGCCGAGATTTTGACCACTTTGGATATTCTTGCCATGGAGGGGTAGAAACCAGAAAAGAGATACGGTTTTCTTCCTTCTAGTGGGCATCCCAATATCTCTTCAAATTCTTCTACGGTTGGTACTAATTGAGAGTCCCCAAACGTGAAGCACCTTAGCGGCTGATCGTAATACTGAGTGAGGGATGCAATGGCTTCAACAGAGACTTCTATCATAGTTAGATCCCAGATCTTCCCATATGTCTTGCGGAAAGCTTGACGTTGGAGTTGATCCATCAACTACCTTAACTCTTACGAACTGGAAACTTCTAGGCTTTTGATTTTGACATGATAGAACCTATTCTTAAACAAAGGTGCTTGATTCGATCCCATGTTTTGCTAGAATGAAAAATTCTGTTGATCAATACTTCGACACCCCATCATGAAGGAAATATGATGAATGCATGAGGGAATGCTTACGCTATGCATGACACAAATGCATTTTACAGACACAAGAGCCCAGAAGATCATCTCTTCTTACTCACAAACATTTGGGCATCCTGGCTCATTTGCAATCATTATTATGGTGCCCCATGCATGTATTTAAGGAAGTGATGCGAACCTTCCGACATCCCGGGACCAAATGACAAGACAAATGCAATGCATGAGTGATGACATAATCCGGGAACACATGCCTGAAAGCACATGGTTGATATCATGAAAAGAAACATGCTAGACGGACAAGCATGGTAACACAATCAAATAATGCTGAGAAGACATAACAACGCACACAAACATGACGTTATAAAAATATGCATGGTAATGTCAAGGAAACAAACATGTAGCGTGTTTGCTCCATGCCCCAATTTTAGGAACCTAATGGGGGGAACTAAAAGCTCGCTATTTAGTGATAATTCCCAAGGTGGTTGCACCTAACTTTCAAAGGTTTCTAGATATGTCATTCCCTTTGATATCAAACATTGTGGCGGTAGGGACTACCAGCGACAACGTATCATCAAAGAAAAAACACTAGATGAGGTTTCCATGTCATCAAGCTGCTGGACAAGTGGCCTCAAAAATTTTAAGAAAGGGGGGTTGAATTAAGATTTTGTTGACTATTCCTAATTGAAAATTTCCCTTTCTTAGATATTCCCTAGATTCAATTATTTCTTTAATTGTAAGTTACTCGAATAACAAATAAGGAGAAGTAAACTTAAAGAAATATAAACACAATAGAAATTAAAAGAGATTAAGGAAAAAGAGAATGCAAAACCAGATTTATACTGGTTTCGGCCACAACTCGTGCCTACGTTCAGTCCCCAAGTAACTCGCTTGAGATTTCCACTATCCTTGTAAAATCATTTACAAGCAATGAACCACAAAGGACTTCCCTCCTTTGTGTTTAGTGATTAAAACCAAGAAGTTATTCCCACTTCTTGCAATGAATCCCAAGGAACATTGGTCCCTTGTGTCCAGTGATAACAACCAAGAAGTTATACCCACTTCTTGTAATGAACCCAAAAGACGTTGGTCTTTTGTGTCCAGCGATCAACCAAGAAGCAAATCCTGC
The DNA here is from genome assembly GCF_004193775.1 of Glycine soja. NCBI lineage: Eukaryota > Viridiplantae > Streptophyta > Magnoliopsida > Fabales > Fabaceae > Glycine > Glycine soja. Next base: position 24,109,430 of record NC_041004.1, read on the forward strand.
TTCTTGTAATGAACACAAGCAACGTTGGTCCCTTGTGTTCAGTGTTTGCAACCAAGAAAGACCTTCTCTTGAAAACAGTCACCAAGAGTAGGTCTCTTGAAAAGCTTTTTGTAAGAATGGAGGAGAGGAAGAAAATAGAATAGCACAAGTTTTTTCCCAATGAACTTTTCTTGACAAATCAAGTGTTGAACAAAAATTCTTAGAAAGATGTTGAGAATTATTGTTAATCACTGTGCTGAAATTCATGTCGTGGTCACATATTTATAGTCATTTGATGGCTCTTGAAGAACCATGTTAAAAGTTGTGACTCTTGGCAAAAACTAATCACTTTAAAAGTTGTGACTCTTTGGCAATTTATTTTTCAAAACCAGTCACTAGTAATCGATTACCATTATGGTGAAATCGATTACACAGTTTATTTTATTGAAGGTTGTGAGTCTTCATGTTAAAGTTTGAAATCCAACGTTCAAAACCACTGGTAATCGATTACAAATATTGTGTAATCGATTACACAATTTTGAAAATTTTTTGTCACAAGTTGTGACTCTTGAGATTTGAAATTCAATGTTCAAAAGCATTGGTAATCGATTAAATGCCCATTGTAATCGATTATTACTTTGTAAAATAGTTATAAAACTGTTTTGGGCTTCTGGTAATCGATTACTGCCTTATGGTAATCGATTACCAGAGAGTAAAAACTCTGGTAAAAGATTTTTCTTTGAAAAATTCTTTTGGACAAATTGTGTTATTCAATCTTTTCTTTGAAAAATTCTTTTTATACTTATCTTGATGTTTTTCTTGAGGTTCTTGCATATCTTGAGTCTTCTCTTGAATCTTCACTTGAATCTTCTTGATTCTTTAATCTTGTTTGAATGAATCTTTAATAATCTTTGGCATCATCAAAATACTATTGGAAGCTTTGCTTCTACAATCTCCCCCTTGTTGATGATGACAAATCCTAAAATCAAGAGAATATATACAATATTTGATCTATTGTTCACTCATCTTTTTCTCGCCCTTTCTTTTTGAATTTATGCTTAATTTAAAACTTTGTAAATATAATATATTGATTTCTAAAATACCCATTTTTCTCTCCCCCTTTGGCAACATCAAAAAGCCAAAGTGCGTGAAAAAAATAAAATCATACATAAATAATTTTAAAGCATACCCAACATAATTTTAATAACACATTCATAAATTTCAGTCATAGTCATATATCAACAAAATAACCAAGTTTAAACACATCAACTTAATAACCAAGTTCAATCATAATCAACTAAGTACCAAATAAGTAAACAAGGTAACCAAGTTTAGAAAATAAACAACTAACATAATGTCATAAAATATAGCCAGATACACGGCAAAGAAATATTAATCTAAATCTATGAAGGCGGTGGTGGAAGGTCGAAGCACTAACGGATGAAACTCACATCCTCCTCAAGCCGATCAATATGAGTATCCATGTCTGCAAATCGTGTATCAATGCGGCTTTCCAGAGAGTCAAAACGCTCACCGATATACGTGTGTAGTCCATCCAGTCTATCAAGAACGTTTTGCATAAAGGATGAAGAGTCATCCCTCTGAGGAGGTGATGATGGAGAGCGGTCCTCTGCTGCCTGTGTAGGAACGTCCTTCTTCACCCAAGAGCCATCACGGTCTTTGCGGTATCCGAAGGAAGTAACAACTCCTGCCTCGATAGAAAATGATCTCTTGACTTGAACAAATGTCTAAGAGTCAAGAGGGACATCAAAATGAAACAAGAATAGAGTAATTAGATGAGGATAAGGAAGGGGTGCATTTGATCGCAATGCCTTTTGCATGCGATATCTAACAAGGTGGGCTCAGTTGATTTGACAACCGGTAAGTAAAACCCACATGACAACCAAGTCTTCCTCAGAAACCTGAGCAAGGTTAGATGACCGAGGAAAAAGGATACGCACAATCAGATAGTGCATGATGCGACATTCAAATGCCAATGATCCAGCAAGTAATATACCGGTCATATCCGCTTGATTGGTGCAAACCAACCTAAGGGCATCATGACTGGAGAAATCAAACTTCCAGTCCTCATCAATGGTGCCCTCAAATGGTACACCATCACTAGACAATTGGCTTAACTCAAAGAAAAAGGACTCATCAATAACCATTCTAATCCCATATACCTCGGAAACTAGAGTACCCTCCTGAATTTCTAAATTTGAATAAAAAGCTCTAACTAATTCAGGATAGAAAGGAAGTTTCATAGACATGAATTGGATTAACCTGGAGTTCTGAAATGCTTGAAAACATTCGAACATTTCATCATCAAAGAACTTCAAGTCAAGAAACTTAAGGTCTAGTATAGAACGAGACGAGAAAAAGGAAGTGTACCGGATACGTTGTGCTTTCGAAGAAAACAACGTGGAAGATGAAATGGAGGGAGGAATTGGTGTTGTCTGCACTCTAGAGGCTCCGTGGCTTTGAGTTCCGATGGCCACGGATGAGGTCGAAACGCCCTTTCTTTTCTTTGATGATTCTGCCAGTTTAGGAGTTTTTTTTGAAAATTTTGATCGATAGAGATAAAAGAGAATAAAAAATGATGAAGAATGGGCTTTGTGGGAGGTGATTTGGTTGAGAAATGAAGGAGTTATGTGATTTTGAAGTTTTGAGAGAAAGGGATGTGTCGCGGAGGAGAAAACGCGAAGGTTGTGTTTCTGTCGTTTCATATTTATAGGAGTAGGAGAAGACGCGTTGTAATCGATTACACAGTTCTTGTAATCGATTACCAAAACTAATACTTTATATGTAATTGATTACATGGAAATTGTAATCGATTACAAGAAGTTTGTTCTACTGTAATCGATTACTCATAGTGGTAATCGATTACCAAAGAATCAAAACTTAATTCTAAGTAACAAAAAAAGTAGTTATGAACACATACATGGTAATTTTTTACTTAATTCAATTATTTTAGCATATCAACAGAATTTAATCATATCAAATTATACATAATCAATTTAAGCATAATCAACTAAAAATTCAATCAATCATGTAAATTCAAATTTTTTAAACTAAATATAGTTAATTAATCATAGTAAATTTTAATATAATCAAACAGTTTCAACAATTATTTTCTATTAGCCACAATAATAACTTAACTGAAAATACTAATCATACCTTAATTTATAGAGATAGTTTAGATGTTACCTCTTTTAAGATTTTACCGATAGTGTTGTGAAGAAGATGTTTTAAGAGACAATCTACATTTTTTAGAGTCATCCTCCTCACTTTCATAGTTCTTTGTTAAGAGGTTTATCTCTTCTTTCTCAGAGCCTTCAGATGAATCATTATTGTCCCAAGCAATGTAGGCTTTCTTAGCCTTCCTTTCTCCATAATTTTTCTTTTTAGTTTTCTCAGTCCATTGCTCATTTGTTGGACAATTTGCCTTTATATGTCCAGGTTGATTACACTTGTAACACCTTAGGGTTAGAGAAGTCTCTTGTGATCCCTTATTTTGATTGAAATTTTGAGATCTTTGATTTCTTCTTGTTTTGATAAATTTGTGAAATCTTTTCACAAATAGAGAGAAGTCTTCTTCATCATTCGAGTCCTTGTTGTCAATATCTTCTTGGAAGGAGGATGAGGCTTTAAGTGTTATTCCCCTTTTTCTTTTGTCACTTTCTTCATTTTGATTGAGTCTTTGCAATTCCATCTCATGTTCCTGCAACTTTTCAAATAATGTGGCAAGAGACATACTAGATAGATCTTTAGATTCAGTAATGGCAGTCACCTTTGGCTGCCATTCTCTATTTAGACATGTTAGAACTTTATTTATTAAATCCTCATTTGGAAATGTTTTTCCTAGTGATGCAAGATGATTAACTATGTGAGTGAATCTTTTCTTCATATCTTGTATGTTTTCATTTGTTTTCATCCTAAAAAGTTCATATTCATGGGTTAGAGTATTAATCCTAGATTTCTTAACATCGATTGTGCCCTCATGTGTGAGTTGAAGTGTGTCCCACATCTCCTTGGCATTTGTACAATTTGAGATTCTAAAATATTCATCTATTCCTAGGGCATAAGTAATGATGTTTTTGGCTTTAAGATTATATTGAACTCTTCTTCTATCTTCTTCAAACCATTGATCTCTTGGTTTTTCTGTTGTTGTGCTTCCATCTACTATAGTGGGTACATAAGGTCTTATTTCTATGGCTTCCCAAATGTTTAAATCTATTGCTTCAATGAAGATTTGCATACGGGTTTTCCAATAGTGGTAACCCTCTCCATTAAAGATAGGAGGCCTATTAATGGAATTTCCTTCTGGGAATAAGAAATTTGCTGAGGCCATATTTCTTGAAGTTTCAAAACATTCTACAAGAAACCTTCTCTGATACCATTTATTGGACAAGTGACCTCATAAATTTTAAGAAGGGGGGGTTGAATTAAGATTTTGTTGACTATTCCTAATTGAAAATTTCCCTTTCTTAGATATTCCTTAGATTCAATTATTTCTTTAATTGTAAGTTACTCAAATAACAAATAAGGAGAAGTAAACTTAAAGAAATATAAACACAATAGAAAGTAAAAGAGATTAAGGAAAGAGAGAATGCAAAACCGGATTTATACTGGTTCGGCCACAACTCGTGCCTACGTCCAGTCCCCAAGCAACCCGCTTTAGATTTCCACTATACTTGTAAAATCCTTTACAAGCAATGAACCACAAAGGACTTCCCTCCTTTGTGTTCAGTGATTACAACCAAGAAGTTATTCCCACTTCTTGCAATGAACCCCAAGGAACATTGGTTCCTTGTGTCCAATGATAACAACCAAGAAGTTATACCCACTTCTTGCAATGAACCTAAAAGACGTTGGTCTTTTGTGTCTAGTGATCAACCAAGAATCAAATCCTACTTCTTGCAATGAACCCAAGGAACATTGGTCCCTTGTGTTCAGTGTTTGCAACCAAGAAGACCTTCTGTTGAAAACAGTCACCAAGAGTAGGTCTCTTGAAAAGCTTTTTGTAAGAATGGAGGAGAGGAAGAAAATATAATAGCACAAGTTTTTGCCCAATGAACTTTTCTTGACAAAGCAAGTGTTGAACAAAAACTCTTAGAAAGATGTTGAGAATTATTGTTAATCACTGTGCTGAAATTCGTGTCGTGGTCACATATTTATAGTCATTTGATGGCTCTTGAAGAGCCATGTTAAAAGTTGTGACTCTTGGCAAAAACTAATCACTTTAAAAGTTGTGACTCTTTGGCAATTTATTTTTCAAAACCAGTCACTGGTAATCGATTACCATTATGGTGTAATCAATTACACAGTTTATTTTATCGAAGGTTATGAGTCTTCATGTTGAAGTTTGAAATCCAACATTCAAAACCACTGGTAATCGATTACAAATATTGTGTAATCGATTACACAATTTTGAAAATATTGTCACAAGTTGCGACTCTTGAGATTTGAAATTCAACGTTAAAAAATATTGGTAATCAATTACATGCCCATGGTAATCGATTACTACTTTGTAAAACAGTTATAAAATTGTTTTGGGCTTCTAGTAATCGATTACTGCCTTATGGTAATCGATTACCAGAGAGTAAAAACTCTGGTAAAAGATTTTTCTTTGAAAAATTCTTTTGGACAAATTGTGCTATTCAATCTTTTCTTTGAAAAATTCTTTTTATACTTATCTTGATGTTTTTCTTGAGATTCTTGCATATCTTGTGTCTTCTCTTGAATCTTCACTTGAATCTTCTTAATTCTTTAATCTTGTTTGAATGAATCTTTAATAATCTTTGGCATCATCAAAATACTCTTGGAAGCTTTGCTTCTACACAAGCTAGTCGGAGACTTAGCATGACCACAGATTCACCTCCGCTTCCTATGTTCCTATGGACCTGGGTATAGGGCCCTTAATAACTCACTCTGTGTGCAAAAAGTGTAGGTGTCGTGTGTGCATCAAATAAACAAATATTTATCAATGCACATATTAAATACACAACGACACAAAGTGTAAAAAAACATCAAGAGAGTTGCATGAATACAAGAACATAAAAGAAAGAAAGGGAAACAAACAAAGGGAAAGTCATGAAAAAAATGTATACTAATTAAATGGCCTAACTCTCTAAAAAAGGTCCCCGGTGGAGTCGCCAACTATCGCAATCTACCCTTCAGCGGGAGAGCGACGCGAGGCTCACAGGTGCATCTTTCAAGGAAGGAAAATGCACGAAGTCTCCACCAACATTTATTTGAGGAAAACGTTAGTAAAAACCAAAAGAGGTCCACAAATTTTAAGAATAAAAGGTTCGGGAGTCATTTACTTGTGGGGAAGGTATTAACACCTCATGCGTTTGCCTCAAGGGGCGGCAGCCTTTAATCCAATGTGCAAAGTCATGACTTCAATCTTTATTTTATTTTCCCTTTTTATGTTTTTATCTTTTTGGGGTCGAAAAGAGCATGAATCTTGCTCCTACGTATCCTCAATTGCGATGAGGAACTCAGACATATGTAGTTCTTTGAAAGCATGAAAATTATGCGTAGGATTGATTTTGGACTTTCGAACGATTCATTTTAACTGACAAAAGGAGAAGAGATTGTTTAAGGCATTGGACCTTTGGACGAATTCAAGCAATTTTTATGGATAAAAGCTTGATTATGAGTTGATTTTAGCTTTGGTTTCACTTGGTTACTTTCAAACTCATTAAAAGAGGACTTGCAAAGTAAATGACTGGTTGAAACTTTATTTTCAATGATTAACCAAGGTTACAGCACAAACGATTGGTTGAATCTTTATTTTATAGATTAAGTGAGATTACAACACAAATGAACGGTTGAAATTGATTTTGACAATGATAAAGTGAGATTACAACACAAACAAATGGTTGAAATTAATTTTAACAGTGATAAAGTGAGATTACGGTATAAACGATCGGTTGAAACTCGCTTTAAACATTGAAATGTGATCATTGATGGTAGAAGAATGAAGATGAAGATATACAAAGCAAGGATGGACCCCTAAGGGTGCATAGAATGAATTCAAAGCTTCAAAAATAAAGACTAACCGGTCGATGAATAAAGAACGAACGAAGAACAGACGAAGAACGATGGAGAACAATCACAGAAACGTTACGAAAGCGTCTCGGCCTTGTTTTTTCTTCTTCTTTCTCCTTCTTCTCACTAATTTCACTCAAAATCTCTTTATTTTAGGTGTTGGACCCTTCTCCTCAGTCGCCCCCTCACGCCTATATATAGGAAATGAGGGGAGGAGGTTGCATAGTAGCTTGCCCAGGTAAGCTACTTGCTTCCTCCAAAAGTAACCTAGCTCGCCCAGGAGAACTGGTTACTTTAACCCTAAGCTTCCTAGTGGGCCCAGGGGCTGAAAAATGCCCCAAAAGTGACCCTTTTTCCCTTTTTTGAATACTTTGCACATTTCCTTCTGAAACATCACAAAACCCTTCAGATTGCGTGGCAATTAGTGTTAAGCAGCTCAATTCGGCTGGCGAGAGTCCAAATGTTGGCAAACGATCATCCCTAAACGAAATTAGGGTATGACACCCTCAATTTTAGCGAGCTCTCATGACATAAATGATTGAAGTAATGCTCCGTGATGGGATCATCCGTCCTAGCACGAGCCCTTTTTCTTCCTAGGTGCTTTTGGTTCGAAAGAAAGGCAACACATGGCCTTTTTGTGTCAATTATCATGCCTTGAACGCTATTATGGTGAAGGACATGTTTTCGATACCCACTGTTGTTGAGTTGAGGGACGAGTTACATGGTGCCATTGTTTTCTCCAAATTGGATTTAAGGTCAGGCTATCATTAGGTGTTTCTCAATCTTAAGGATACCTTCAAGACTACGTTTAGGATAGTGGATGGACACTTTGAATTCTCGGTCATGCCAGCTTGTCTAATTCCCCATCAACCTTCCAAGCAACTATGAATGAGGTCTTTACACCATTTTTGCATGGATTTTATTTTGGAGTTTCATGATGACATTCTTGTCTTTAGCAAACACTAGTCTTCCCACCTAGAACATTTACACTAAGTATTATATCAATTGCAGAAGCATAGTTTATTTGGTAAATTTACTAAGTGTGATTTTGGGGTTGCCTAAGTTTCATACCTGGGTTATGTGATCTCACAAAAAGGTGTTGTTGTTTCTCCAAAGAAGGTGTGTGTGATTCTTGATTAGCCAACCCCACTTTTCGCTACTGCCCTTCGCACTTTCCTTGGCCTCACATCCTACTACCACTATTGGGTCCAACATTATGTGCATATTGCAAGTGCCTTGATTGAGTTATTGCATAAACACTCTTTTGTGTGGATGGAGCAAGTTAGTGCTACCTTCCAATCTTTGAAAGATGCAATGACTTTTCTTCTAAGTTCTGCATCTCCCCAATTTTGATCTCACCTTTGAGGTCACCATAGATGCTTCCGGCATGGCAGTAGGCATTGTCTTATCTCAAGAAAATCACCCATTGTTTTTTATAGCTGCAAACTATCGTCTAGAATGTAGGTTGCCTCATCCTACGATCATGAGATGTTTGCAATCACCTCAACAATGAAGAAGTGGCATCATTACCTTCTTGGTCGGTATTTTTGCATTTACCATGACCAACAAAGTTCGTACGGTCTTGTGCAACCAAACAATTCAAACACCATCTCAACTAAAGCTTTTGGGGTTCAATTATGATATTCTTTATACACCAAGGTGCATGAACTTCATTATTGATGCTCTTTCCAGGATTCTAGAGGGTTTTGAATTGTTGATGGTGGTGGTTTCATCCCGTCAACCATTGTTAATAGATCAATTGCAATAATTTTATGTGAACCATCATGCGGGGAAAAAACTTTTGCAAAAGTTTCAAGAAGGAGATGAGCACAAAGGATTTACCTTTATAGATGGTGTCTCGTATTTCCAACAGTGCTTATTTGTTCCACTAGAGTCTGCGCTTTGCTTTCAATTGCTTCAAGATTGCCATGCCACCCTTGCAGGAGGACACTCAAGTGTTAAAGGCATGCTTATATGTTTGGCAGCTTCCTTTTCATGGCCACACATGTGTCGGGATGTCAAGGAGTATGTGCAAACCTGTGAGATTTGTCAAAAGCATAAGTCTCCCAATCACAAATAGCATGGCCTTTTATAGCCTTTACCTATTCCCAATTAGGTCTGGAAAGACTTCTCTATGGATTTTATTACACACTTACCAGTGTCACAGGGGAAGTCAATTACCTAGGTGATTGTAGATTGTTTGACAAAGTATACTCACTTCAAAACATTACCAGCCAAGTTCTCCGTTGCTTCCGTTGCACCTATGTTCTTAAGTGACATCTACAAGCTTCATGACATGCCTAAGTTGATTGTCAATGATTGTGATCGTGTATTTAACAACCGCTTTTGGTGAGATCTCTTTCATTTACAAGGCATAACACTCGCTTTTAGTAGCACCTATCATCCTTATTCCAATGGAGAGACTGGGGTGACCAATCATATCCTACAAAGTTAAAAGCTTTCTACGAAACTCCTTCAACTACTCCACCTCCATTAACGACCCACGTCACTGAAACTATTATGCCTTTGGTGCCTTCTGCCATCCTAGAGAGCCACATGCTTCGTCTTGGCCGTGGCTACATTGATCAAGTGTTGATTCAATGGGAAGGGCTTTCACCTACGACAGCTACTTGAGAGGACAAGAAGGCTTTTTGCGACAACTATCCTTACTTTAACCTTGAGGACAAGGTTGTTGAAAAAGGAGGGGGTATTGATATGGGTCATGGTTTGACGTCTGACCCAAAGAGGGAAATTGGGCCCAATGTTGGTTCTCAGGGACTTCCAACATTTGTTGTTAATGGGCCAATTCTGCAAAGTGAGCCGAAAGAGCCTAGAACACAACGTGCAAAGAGAACATCTTAGTGGCTGAAAGATTACGTGAAGAAATGATGAAAGCAGTGGGTTTTGAGAATAAAAAACAATAGACTTTACTTAATTAAGTAAATATGAGCTGTATTTAGATTCCTTTTTGTTAGTAGTGGGCCAGAGGCCTAAAGTTTGTTACGCTGAAATATCTGTTGTATGTACTAGAGAATGAAAGAAAAAGGCAGAAAAATATTACCAGAATTTACCTCTGAATCTTCCCTTAAAATCTGGAGTCCCCTCCTACTGGAAAGGAGCATATCTTCTCCCTTATCACCTACAAAGGTTCAAAGGGGTTAGCTTCTATTGATCCTTTCTCACTCATTTTTATTTGAATAACTATTATTTTACATAACATCGTGAATAATTTTGTGCCAAGGAATTTGGCTGGTGGGTTGTTATTCTTCTACACAAATTTAATGCTAATAATTAAATTAATTAATTTTTTAATAAACTTAAAAATAAGCGTAAATTATATATAAGATTTTTATTTTTATTTTAATAAAACAAACCCAACACATCATGGTTACGTTTACTTCGAAGAGCTTGAAACATAACGATCGCTAATGGACACCACAGAAAATTAGAACGACGAGTGATGAAAACGACGTCGACGTGGAAAAAGTCATAGTATAGGTTATTCCCCTAATTACACCGGATTGTGACACGTGGACGTTCAAGATTTCAAACACTCTCATCAACTCCTTATAAATTCGGGTTACGATTAGTTGAAACTCATTCCGTTGAGTGTAGTAACCAAACGTCTTTTCTTTCTTATACATTTTACTTTAGTTTGTGAAATTCTATCCAAAGATTTTGAGAATGTCTAGCTGTGGGTGTGGAAGCAGCTGCAACTGTGGCAGCAACTGCAGGTATGGAATCGTTTTTGCTTCTTTTTTTCTAATATGCTCGATTAACCTTCAAAACTATTTTTTTAAACTTATATTCTAATAAAATAAAATTTGTGTTGGAAACGAATCTTAACATGTTATTGCTTTCTCAAAAATATGGGATTTTTTTTTCTTGCTTTATCATGAAATGTTTTGATTGGTTTTTCGGATACCCTTTTGATTTAGTTGTGTGTGAATATTGTTACTTTATTTTTCTGACTGTACAAGTTTCTAAATGATAGGATTTGCTGCATGTGAGTATTTTGATTGGATTTTTAGCACCCTTTGTTTTATAAAATTAAAATTAGATGCTTTTTTTCCTCCCTATGTACATGGGCTTATAAGGGTAGAGTTCTCCTATCTTTCAGGCTCTGCTTTCTTTCAAAACCGTTTCTCTTTCCAATGATAATTTTTATGGTTATTATTTGATTGGCTCTGTGGGTACCTTTTGGTTCAAATTCGATGCTTTAATCTTCTTTCAACATCAATAATTAAGAGGGTAGAACTATGATCTCTTAACACTTTGAGATTGTTTTGCTTCCAGGGTCTTTTAGTTTTTCTGCGTGGATTTTCTTTTTTCTTTTTTTTTTCTTTTTTTGCTGAATTATCTGGGCAAGAAACAATCCGACCCATGGATTTTCTTTTATAATCTCACTAGAAAGGATTTTTCTGAATTTTATTTTTCCAAATGTTTTCCCAAACCTTATGTATGTTAATTTTTCATGTATTGCAGTTGCAACAAGTACTCTTTTGACTACGTTGAGAAGATCACAAATGAGACTCTAGTTTTGGGTGTTGGGCCGGTGAAGGCCCAATTCGAGGGTGCTGAAATGGGTGTTGCAGCTGAGAACGGTGGCTGCAACTGTGGATCAAACTGCACTTGCGACCCATGCAGCTGCAAGTGAGATCAACATGTATAACCTTCAAGCAGAGATAGCTGTAATACATGTATCAATAAATAATAAGTATGTGTTGTGTTTGAAGTTTTAGAATAAAGTGGTCATGGCCCGCCTTTGCAAATTCAAATGTTCTAGGATTTGTTACGGGTGTTTTAAGCTGTGGTTGCTTTGTGTTTGGTTGGTCTCTTATAAATATGTAATTTGAATCGTCAATCTCTGCTTATAAATGGAATACTATTGGTGTTATGTGAATAAGAAGCTTATGTACCAAAAAATATGAATAAGAAGCTTGTTGGGTTACTTCATCAAGTTGGGCATAGCGGCAAAATATTGCATTTAAATATATTACTACACGGCTAATTAGAATAAGATTAATGTTGTCTATGATTTATAATCTATATAAAACTCAAGAAGTTTCAACCGTAGAAACATCAAATCAATCAACAGTAATCTTTACAAAATTGTTTTTTTTAAATATTACCTAAAAAATGATTACTATAATAAAAATATAAATATTTATCAAAATCAGACAAATGAGTTAGAACAAGTAAAAATTAATAATCAGAAATTAAATCATAAATAAAGTAATTTTATAACCATGAATAAAAGCCATCTCGGACTAAATGCGCAAAGAATACCAAAAGCCAAAACAAAAAACTAAGAAATAATATTCAATTAATTTTATAATAGTCAAAAGATAAAGAATTGTAAATTAATATTACAAGAAAAAATAGATAATATATAATTTTAATCGTATAAAATAAAAACACTGATAAAATTGTTAAGAATTTAAAAATAATAATGAATATTTTTAAATGATTACATAAAATAATATATATATATATATATATATATATTATGTAATCATTTAAAAATATTCATAAAAAATAATATTATATTAATGAAAACCATAAAAATATAATTATATAATTATATATATATATATATATATATATATATATATATATATATATATATTGTGAAATAGGGGAGCCTAATTAAGCCCCAAGAGAATAAATGAAATTAAAACTCACGAGGATAAGAGACTAGAGATACATCAGCGAGTACCTTTTAAGCTGATTGTAATTACCATTCAATTCAGAATCAGAAATACTTGCTTCACTTTGAGCCTCATTGTTGGCCATTAGACACAAATTGGCTTCTTCCTCCCCACTACTATCACTTGATGAGCTTGACTCGTTTTCATCCCAAGCAATATATGCATTCTTGTTTTCCTTGGATGAACCTTTTGTTGTTCTTCTTCTCTCCTTGTTAATGTTTCTTTTGGTAGATGGGACAATCTACTTTGACATGGCTCATCTTGCTGCACTCAAAGCATGTAAAACTAGTGGAGGAAGAGGGTTCACTCTTCTTGAAGTTGTTCTTTGGCTAAAATGTTCTACCACCAAAGTTCTTTTTCTTGAGAAACTTGTTGAACCTTCTTAGGCAAATGTAGATTCTCGACATCCGACCCCTTCCGCATTGTCATCTTCACTATCGTCGCTTGATGGAATGCTTGTCTTCAAGGCCAAGCCTTTTCTTCTTTTTATCTATCACTTCTTCTTTAGTCATTCTTGTCAAGTCCATTTCGTATTCCCTCAATTTGCCAAATAGCTCAGCATGTGTCATAGAAGCAAGACTTTTTGATTCAAAATTTGATGTGACTTTGGGTTGCCATGTTCTGTTTAGAGACTTGAGTATCTTGACATTTATCTCTTCAAAAATCTTGCCAAGACCCTTGAGATGGTTCACTATATGTGTGAATCTTTTCTATACATATCCTATAGTTTCACCTTGCTTCATCTTGAAAGTTTCATATTTTTGGATGAGCGAATTCTTCCAAGCTCTTCTTATTTCTAGTGTACCTTCATGTGTGACTTTGATCAAATCTCGCATTTCCTTAGCGATAGTGCATGCGGACACCCTAAAAAACTCATCAGAATTAAGTGAAGAGTATATAATGTTCATTGCTTTAGAGTCATATTCACTTCTTCTAATTTCTTCAATGGACCAAGATTCATGCAATTTCTCTATTGTCTCGTTATTGACTACTTGAGTTGGAATTGTATAGCCATTAACAACAGCTTGCCATATACCCCTATTAACAGACTCCATGAAAATCTTCATGCGAACCTTCCAGAAAGGATAATTCACACCATAGAACATTGGATTTTTGTTAATAGACGCACCTTCGACAAACGCTAATTGATTCCTAGCCATGATCAAATTTTTTAAAAAAATCTTGATTACCTTACAAGATCCCAACTCTAGATACCAATTGTTAGTTGGACCGAGAATCTAAAGTGGGGGGCAGGGGGGTGAATAGATTCCATAACTTTTGAAATTTTCTTGATAAAATCAATTCAAATTCTAATACCCTTTTGAATAATCAAGGTTTTCCTCAAAATCTTTTCACACAAAGATAATCTTGCTTGAGAAAACTATCACTTTTTTGTTAGATCAAAGCTTAAAGCCTTAGTTTAGTTTTGATTTGATAATTTTGCAATGTCAAACATGTATAATAGATGTGACATTTGTATTGAATGTTTTTAGACTAGGCATGTGTGTGATATAGTCTAAGTTTCCTAAGTATTGTAATATGAAATTTGGATCAAATGTGAAGTGAATGAAGTATTCTAATTATATAAGTTTCCTAAGCAAAAGCAATATGACTTACTTCTACTTGAAATTTGGCTAGAACCATCAAATGAATTGATTGCCTAGCTTGGTAATCGAGTGCCCAAGCCAGTTTCAAAAGAAGGAAGAATTTGTAGCTTAGGATAATCGATTACCCAGCTCATAGAAACAAAGAGACACTCTCTATGTGATTCTATAATCAATTACCATATGTGACAATCGATTACCTAGAAAGCAGATAAGAAACGAAGATACTCAAACTGAAACAAATTAATTGATTACCCTTTTTGATAATTGATTATCCAGTTTATGGAAATGCAGAACAAAGGGAATTTTGACAAATTAATCGATTGCCTAATTTTATAATCAATTAGATATGTTTTAACTGTCAAAATTTATAAATACCCCTATGTGTTTTCTTTATTGAAGACTCTTGGATGAGGTAATCTTGACTTCTAATCCTTTCTCCTAGTTAGTATGAGCTTCTATTAGTGTCTCTTGTGTTTTGGGTATTGTTATATGTTGGACATGTGGCCTCAATAACTTAAGAGGGGGTGAATTAAGTTTCAAAATTTCCCACTAACAAACTTTTAACCCCCTTCTAAATGATAGACTCAGAATGCAGAAGAAGAAGCAGCAATCAATTTAATAATGTTCTTTAAAACATGCAAGACAAAATTGATTGCAATAACATAAATGAGATAAGGGAAGAGAGAAATGCAAACTCGATTCATACGGGTTCGGCCACTTCCCGTGCCTACGTCCAATCCTCAAGCAACCCACTTGAGATTTCCTACCATCTTTGTAAAAATCATTTTTATAACTTCTAAACACCCAAGGAATCCCTTTCCCTTGGGTTTAGGAAACTCACAATTCAAGAGACAACCAGTCTCTTGATTACAATTGACTTTCTGAGAAGAACAGAAAGATTTCTCTCCTTTAGAGTGGATAATACAATTCAAAGTTCCTGGATGAACTCTTAATAGATTTGCAAGTGTTTGCCAGTTTTTGAGAGAGCATTTGACAATGAAGTTCTCTTGGAATATCTCTCTCTTGCTTTTTGAAATCAGACACACATATATATAGGCCCTTCGTGCCTTTTCAAAATGCTTTGAAGAGATGTGTCTTTTCAAAAAGCTTTTTTTAGAATTTTTTCACTAGTAATCGATTATAGGTTTCTGGTAATCGATTACACAATTATATTTTGAAGGGTCATGACTTTTGAATTTGAATTTCAAGAGTTCCGTTGCTGGTAATCGATTACAAGTTCAAAATTCAAATTCAAAACCCTTTTTAATAGTTATTTTTCAAAATTGTCTTCTGGTAATCGATTACATTGCTTGGTAATCGATTACGAGAGCCTTGAATGTCATGGAAACACTTTGTTTTGAGGCAAGGCTTGATCTTGAGTTAATCTTGAAGCAAGGCTTTGTTTGTTGAAGCAACCTTGTATTAATCTTGAAGCGATGCTTATCCTTTGAAGCAACCTTGTTTGATTCTTCTTTGGCATCATCAAAATCATGTATTCAGACATTCACATTATAAGGTATTTTTACACTTCCTTGGAAAAACCCTTGAAAATGAGATGTTATAAAAGTTATCTTTTTATAAAATTGATGTTTTTTTCATGACACCCCTTAGCCCTTTATGTTTTGACAGAGGCAATTGACCCCAAATGTTGTTATTAACCTTTTTTTAAATCTATACTAAATTTCCTTTGATTTGGTATATAGAACCTTGCGTTTGAACTGATAAACATAAATGAGAGAGGTCTCTGAGCGATACAAAGAGGAACTGATGGAGAGCTCACGATAGGCGAGGGGAATTTATTTAGGTTTGCTGCTTTGATATCATAGTTGGGGTCAGAGAACCTAACTATAGGGATGTATGGTTGTCCCTGTTGCATACTGGTTTTCAAGAAAAATTGTGTTTTCGAATGATGGGATGTGATATATTTGTTATTGATGAATGAAATTCTGAATGATGTTGTTGTTGTAGCGATTGGAATTTTTGGGAAAAACTCTTAATTACAGAGAAGATTCTGCCCAAAATTTTATATTTGTTCTTCTATCTACTCCTTTATTAAATTTTAAATGGGCACGCAAGTTGGTTTTGTAAACCATAGTTCTCCTCTTTAATTTAGAAATTTTCCCTAAAATATCAGTCTCATGATATTATGGATTGTTGTTGTATTAGACTTATATTGTTTGAAGACCTGGAAAGTGTGAATCTCAAGCATGAAATTTTTATGTATGTATTTGTGGGATGCGATTATTGATTTTGTTGTTATCGATGATAATGTTGATATGAGATGATGTTGTTATTGATGATAATATTGACAAAGAATGATGTTGTTATTGGTGATAATATTGATGAGTGATGTGCCATCATTTTCTTCTATTTTCTAAACCCTTTTTGCACCATTTTAATTACTGATTGGTCTTAATTGTCAATTAATCAGACAGTTTTATTATTTGGGCTCATTTAGCTAATTTGATGTTTTTAATCTAATTTCAGGAATTAATGAAACATTGGGCTTAATCCGGATTTTGGTTATGGACTTGAAGAGGGCAAATAAAGTAGCGCTTACCTTAGTTAATTTCTAATTAGGAAATTTCACAATTTTATTTTATGTTGTTCAATGTTTATTTCGTTTTGGGCCAGAGTATTGTAATAGGGCCCAATGACTTTGAGTGACTCTTTTTAAATATCAGCCTTGGGATTCGTGCAAGGCTATTCTGTTATGCTATTTTATTATTCAGAGCTTTTGTTTTAGGTTTCTACGTTTTTCTGTTCTAAGGCTACTGTTTTCGTTCTTAATGCAATTTTCCGTTTTCTGCTTCTAATTACAATTTCATTCTTGCTTCTTCTTCTACTTTCATTTACGTTTCTGTTCATTTACGTTTCTGCTTCATGTTTCATTTGCGTTTTCTGTTTGAATCTATGGAAGGCTAGTTTTTCTGGTGTTGTTTCCTTTTGAGGACGAAGCCCAACTCTCTTTGAGGTTTCGTTTGTAATGTAGTTTCCTGGCAGTTTTCCCTTCACCAGTTATCCCAAATTCGTGAACATTAGTCAGTGCACGCTTCATGTTCGATTAATTGCCTCTGAGCCTAACTTGTGTTCATGCTTAATGGACGAAGGGCTAACTGGTGTATGTGGTGCCTAATCACGTATTGACAACCCTAAGTTGATTTTCGCTTAGTAAATTGAAATAGGGTTGGATTAAGTGGTTGACTGTTAGGGACGAATTCTCCATAACCCAGGATAAGAGAATGACTTCTGAATCAGAGGAAACAACCCGTTTTTAATATTAGTAGTTTCATATTCCAGTTTACTTGTTCTGCTCTTTAATCACAAAACAAACAAACCCCCCCCCCAATCGTTACTGTTACTGCGCAAGTATATTATGAACATTTGGTTTGTCATTGCTCATTGGGAAACGACCTAGGATCACTTCCTAGTTACTGCATTTTCATGTTTATTTGATTCGGGTACGGCCTCGATCAATGAGAATGATGTTGTTATTGATGATAATGTGTGTTAGTCGCTTTATATGACTAACTTTTGTATAGAAATCATTTTCCAAAGTTTGTATAGTTCCCCAATTTATGGTTATTTTGGAGTAAATTTTGTAAATAAATCTTGTTTTATGGTTAACGCCGTCTCTAGAACATTTCCATTGGATTTAATGATGAAATCTATGCATTTTCAGGTGAAAAAGAGGCTAATTTTTGAATTGCAAAAAACAACAGTTGGACTAAACGCATATCCACCGCTAAGCGCAGCTTCAACGCTCTTAGCGCAAAGGAGAATCTGGCAAAGCATCAGCATCAAATCCGTGCACTAAGCGTGAGATCAGTGAGCTAAGCGCAGTAGGTGCCTTCAGCCAGGCTAAGCTCGAGATTGACGCTAAGCCTAATTTCACTTACCCGCGCTAAGCGCAATGTCGCGAATTCAGAGCCTATTTAAAGACTGTCTTGTGCAGAATTAGGGTAAGCAGATGATTGGCACAAATTCCAGAGCACACCACAGTGCCTATTTCGGGAAAAGAGCCCTAGAAGCAGCAAAGAGGAACAACTTGTGCATTGAAGCCTAGGTTTTGTCATTTGAGAGAGATTATTGAGTAGAGAGTGAGTGTGAGATTCTGAGAAGAGGAGGAGGAGTCCCCCTTCTTGTGTAAGAAACTATTATTCTCTGCTTTTAATCTCATTTATTGTTAGGGTTTCTTTGTAATGGCTGGCTAAACACCCTAGTTGGGGATTTCTAATGAGCAGTTGATGTAAATACATAATATCTAATTGATTGTGTTTTTTGTGTTCAATGCTTCATGCAATGCTTGATGTTTGTATGCTTTTGGTCTGATCACCCATTTGTGTGCATAGTTAGGTGACTTTAGCATTGGGAAAGGTACTGTTGCCTTAAAACTTGATTGAAGCAAGATCGAAACTTAATCTTAAATGAGGGATCTGGGGGTTAAGTTTTGGTTTTAATTATGTTGTTACAATAATGCTATTTAGTTTAGGCCTAGTCTTACATGAGGGATCTTCGGACGAAGCTTAGGCTAAATTAGGTTAAACTTCCATAAGCTACTTAAGTTGAGTCTAGTCTTACATGAGGGATCTGCGGACGAAACTCAATTTAAGTTAGTCTAAACCTAAGAAGGCTGTCTAAATCAGGCCTAGTCCAACATGAGGGATCAGTAGACGAAGCTTGGATTAATTCGGCCTGACGAGGGATCGAGGGTTTAGTAATTTAGGCTACAACATAGAACACAAGAGTACGATTGATTAGAGAAATATATTTCTATGCATCAGCTTGTTTGTTAGAAAGACCCAACATTTCTACCTACTGCTATTATTTTATTTACTTTGCATTTTATAGTTTTTAGCATAAAAGTTTAGTTTAAATTCTGTCTGAAATTATCACTTATACATGTTATCTCAACAATGCTTCAATTCTGAACTTAATTCAGGCTAACATTAGTTCCTTGTGTTCGATACTCAGATTCATCCGTTTTAATTTTAAATACTTGACGATCCGGTGCACTTTCCGATAAACCCCTATTGAAATTTCCTTGAGATATAAATGAACAAAAAAGTAACTGCAATAGGGAACAATCAAAGTATTTATGGCGCCGTTGCCGGGGAACTAAACTGTTAGTAGAGTTTAGTTCAGTTTGCAACATTGCTTTAATTTTACTTTTTTTATTTTTTGATTCTTTTGAATAACATAGTAGTTTTAGTACATTCATTATTCTTTTGAACTGGATAACTGTTGTACTGTTCTTGTATGCAAAGAAGATCTTCTGTAGGTGATTTGATTCCCATTGATTTGGAGATTAACGCCACTTGTAGAAGGCATAATCAAGAGAGAATTAGAAAATTTTTGCAGGACCTAGAGGTAGCAACAATTCCAGAAGTAGAACCTCAATCTTTTAAGGCATCTTCTAGTTTTCCTATAGCAGAGCATTCTCATTTAGATCCTATTGAAGACTACATCATGGTTGAAGAGCTAAGAAGGGTTACTCTAGAAGATTATTCAAGTTCTAATGTGCCACAATTTTTCACCAGCATTGCACTGTTGGATCGAGTGGCCTTTGAATAATTAAGAAGGGGGGGTTGAATTAATTATTCCTAAACCTTTACTAATTAAAAATTTACTCTTCTAAGGCTTTTACTAAATTGTTAAGAGAATGAGGAGTAGAAGAGAAACTTAACAGAAAGTAAAAGCGGAAATTAAATGCACAGCGGAAAGTAAAAAAGTAGGGAAGAAGGAAACAAACACACAAGAGTTTTTATATTGGTTCGGCAACAACCCGTGCCTACATCCAGTCCCCAAGCGACCTGCGGTCCTTGAGATTTCTTTCAACCTTGTAAAAATCCTTTTACAAGCAAAGATCCACAAGGGATGTACCCTCCCTTGTTCTCTTTGAACCTAGTGGATGTACCCTCCACTAGAACTGATCCACAAGAGATGTACCCTCTCTTGTTCTTAGTCAAACCCATGTAGATGTACCCTCTACTTGTACCACAAAGGATGTACCCTCCAATGTGTTAAGAAAAAGATCTCAGGCTGTTAAACCTTTGATGCTTTGTGAATGGGGATACAAAAGAATTCTCAAGCGATTAGTCCTTTGAACACTTTTGTATTAGGGAATGGGAAGAATCAAAAGAATTCTCAGACTGTGTCATTTTGAATTCTTTGACAACGGAGAAGGGAGACACAAAAGAATTCAGGCGGTTAGTCCTTCGTTCTTTTGGAAAAGGGAGAAGAGAGACACAAAAAGAATTCAGGCGGTTAGTCCTTGACGAATTCTTTTTGGCAAAGGGAGAAGAGAATGAAAAGATGAATAGCACAAGTTTTCAAGGTTTGGAAAACCAGAAAACTTCAGAAAGCTTTTGGTACAAAGAAGAAGAAGAAGTTCAAAGAGATTGAAGGCTTGTAAAGGATTGATTGAATGAATGTAAAAAGTGTATTGAAAAGAAAATCAAAGCCTTGCTTTTATAGACTCTTCATGTCTGGCCAAGAAGACCATTTAGAAGAGTTATAACTTTTAGAAAAACTTAAAACCAATTTGAAAAAGTCAAAAACCTTTTGAAGAGTTACATCTTTTGATTACCAAATTAGTGTAATCGATTACACAAAGCTTTTGTGTGAAAGGATGTGACTCTTCACATTTGAATTTGAATTTCAACGTTCAAAGGCACTGGTAATCGATTACCAAAACATTGTAATCGATTACAGATTTTTGAAATTAATTGGAACGTTGTAAATTCAATTTGAAAACTTTTTCAAAACAATTTTGCTACTGGTAATCGATTACCAGCAAGTAAAAACTCTTTGGTAAAAGGTTTTGTCAAAAACTCATGTGCTATTCAAAGTTTTGAAAAACTTTTTTTTAATACTAATCTTGATTGAGTTTCTCTTCATTCTTGAATCTTGAGTCTTGAATCTTGATCTTGATTCTTGAGATCTTGAACCTTGAATCTTGATTCTTGACTCTAGACTTTCTTCTTGAGTCTTGAATTCTTCTTGATTCTTATCTTGAACTCTTGAATTGTTCTTGATTCACTTGAGTTGTTCTTTGATTGATCTTTGATTCACTTGAGTTGCTCTTTGATTGATCTTTGAGCTTTTTGTCATCACCTTTGTCATCATCTTTTGTTATCATCATTATTATCATCAAAAAACCTTTGAATCAACTTTGATTCACCATGAAGCTTTGCTTCTACATGCACAAACAGAAGATCAAGCAAAAACCATTACTTATCCACCATCATTGATTCAGTTGATTCAAAATAATTTGTTTCATGGATTACCAAATGAAGATCCATATGCTCACTTAACCACTTACATAGAAATATGCAATACTATTAGGTTGGTTGGAGTGCCTGAAGATGCAATTCGACTGAGCTTGTTTTCATTTTCTTTATCGGGAGAAGCCAAGAGGTGGCTTCATTCATTCAAAGGTAATAGTCTTAAGACATGGGATGAGGTTGTGGAGAAATTTCTAAAGAAATATTTCCCTGAGTCTAAGACTGCAGAAGGCAAAGCTGCCATCTCTTCATTTCACCAATTTCCCGATGAATCTTTGAGTGAGGCCTTGGAAAGATTTCGTGGTTTATTGAGAAAGACTCCCACTCATGGATTCTCAGTACCGATACAACTCAATATCTTTATAGATGGGTTAAGACCGCAGTCCAAATAGCTATTAGACGCTTCTGGAGGTGGGAAAATCAAATTGAAGACCCCTGAAGAAGCCATGGATCTCATTGAAAATATGGCTGCAAGCGACATTTCTATTTTGAGAGATAGAGCTCACATCCCTACCAAAAAGAGTTTATTGGAGTTAACCTCCCAAGATGCATTGTTGGCACAAAATAAATTGTTGTCTAAGAAACTGGAAACCTTAACTGAAACACTAAGTAAGTTGCCAACTCAAATTCATTCTGCACATACTTCACATGCTTCTGTTTTGCAGGTTTCAGGATGTACCATCTATGGGGGAGCTTATGAATATGGATGTTGTATTCCTATTGAAGAACACCCCACTCGTGAAGTCGATTACATGGGAAATCAGCCCAAAAACAATTTTAATGCAGGAGGATTTTCTGGATTCCAACATGGCCAACAATATAATCAATAGCAGGGACAATGGCGGAATCACCCTGGAAATCAGTTCTATAGAGATCAAGGTGGATCATCCACAAGGCCATAGCAACAAGGGCCTAATCTCTATGATCACACAACGAAGCTGGAAGAGACTTTAGCTTAGTTTATGCAGGTTTCTATGTCTAATCAGAAGAGCACAAAGTCTACCATAAAGAATCTTGAGGTCCAAGTGGGACAGCTTGCAAAGCAATTGGCAGATAGATCATCAAGCAGTTTTATAGCTAATACAGAGAAAAATCCCAAGGAGGAATGTAAAGTTGTGATGACTAGAAGTAGAATGGCAATCCAAGGAAATGATAGTGAAGCTGGAAAAAAGATGGAGGAACATAAACAATAGTTGGCACCTAAGCCAACACTTGAACCTGTTTCAGATTTTGTAGAACTTGAAGAGATTAATGAGGAGACTAAAGATGACAAGGAAGAAGAGACACCAATAAAAGTGGAAGAAAAAGAAAGAATAAAAGAAGAAGAAAAAGAAAAAGAAAAAAAGTTGAAAAATGAAAAACAAAAAGAGAAAGTTATTGATGATGAGATGAGGAAAGGCAAGAGTGAGGCAAACACTAACAAGAAGAAGGATACTACTCCAAATGAAGGCAAGGAAGTACCTTATCCTTTGGTACCTTCCCAGAAAGAGAAAGAAAGACATTTGGCCAGATTTCTTGATATCTTCAAGAAACTGGAAATTACTTTACCCTTTGGAGAAACACTTCAACAAATGCCACTCTATGCCAAATTTTTAAAAGATATGCTGACAAAGAAGAACCAGTAAATCCACAGTGACAGAATTATGGTGGAAGGCAATTGTAGTGTTGTGATTCAACGCATGCTTCCACCTAAGCACAAAGATCCTGGAGTTGTCACGATATCGTGTTCCCTTGGTGAAGTTGTTGTAGGAAAGGCTCTCATAGACTTGGGAGCTAGTATCAACTTAATGCCTCTCTCCATGTGCTGGCGACTTGGAGAGATAGAGATAATACCTACACGCATGACTCTGCAGTTGGCAGATCGCTCCATCATAAGACCGTATGGAGTGATTGAAGATGTTTTGGTGAAGGTGAAACACCTTATATTTCTAGCTTATCTTGTGGTCATAGACATAGAAGAGGATGCTGATATTCCTCTCATTCTTGGTCATCCATTCATGTCTACTACAAGTTGTGTAGTAGATATGGGAAAGAAGATGTTGCAAATGGGCATAGAAGATCAGAAAATCAGCTTTGATCTATTTCATGAAGATAAAGAACCACCTGACCGGAATGTCTGTTTTAAAGTTCATGTGATGGAGGAAAGAAGACCTGTGAAGAAGGTCCTTGAAGTGGGAACATTATTGGATCCTGGATAACAGGATGATGCGTCAAGCTAGTGACGTTAAAGAAGCTCTTACTGGGAGGCAACCCAAGTTTTCTTTCCTTTCTCTATCTTCATTTTTATTTCTTGCATGTAGTTAGGACATCTTGCTTGTGATTGTGATTGATTTCAGCTTGTTAGTAATGAACAAAAAGGGTTTTTAAATTATGTGTGAAGAGATAAGCAGAAAATGACTTAGAAAAATTTTCAGATTGCTTATCCGTTAAGCGCAAACCTTGCGCTAAGCGCCATCTCTTCACGCGCTAAGCCGAGCTTGCTTGCGCTAAATGCAAAGACCCCTAATTGATTTGCTGAATGGTTCAGCTAAGTGGACATCGTTGCGCTAAGCCCAACATCTTCACTGTAAGTTGCACCTTAAGCAATGGGCTTAGCGTGGATGATGCGCTAAGCGTCACTTCCTCTCTGTGAAAATTTATTATAGCTATGCTAAGCACGCCATCCTGTGCTAAGCCCCAGATTCATTCTATAAGTTGAGCTTTCAAGCTGAGCTTAACGGGAAAGGATGCGCTAAGTGCCAACATCATTTTGTTTCGAAGTCATTGGAAGTGTGCTTAGCAAAGGTAATGGCGCTAAGCCTGAATCACTCACTATAAGTTGCAGCTTGATGTACGCTAAGCCTCGCATCTCAGGCTAAGCGCATATTGCAGAAAGATTTTTGGTGTAGCAGAATGCGCTAAGCACCGCTGCCGCGCTAAGCCCCAAATGCTTACTGGAGTTTACAACTTCAAGTTGGGCTTAGCACGAGGATAGGCTAAGCGCTAGTGTTTTAAACTCAAACGTCATGTTGGCACACTAAGCACAGCTGCGTGCTAAGCGTGCCATATGAATTTCAGTTTTTAAAAAGTAGAGGCAGAGGCACTTGGGTTTCTAGCTTTGCACCCAAACCTCTGTAACCTCTCATCCCTGAGCATTTTTTATTTCTGCTGTGTGCTTACTGCTCCTCTGCATCATTTGCTTCCTCATACGCTGCATTACACATCGAAGTAAGTCTCCTGATTTCCTTTTGCTTTGTATTTCATGCTTCACACCTTAGGATATAGGATTTGTGTTTTCTTAGTTAGTATTGCTATTAGGTTAAGTTACTTAGTTTTAGGGTTAGGTATTTTAGGACTTTGTTGGATCAAGTGGCCTCGGAATAATTAAGAATGAGGGGGGGGGGGGTTGAATTAATTATTAATGTACCTTGACTAATTAAAACTTATCCTTTTTAATGTTACTAGATTTAATTAGGCTTTTACTACAAAGTTAAGAAAGTAAAGAACAATAATTGAAACTTAACCAAAAGTAAAAGCGATAATTAAAAGTGCACAACGGAAATTAAAGAGTGTAGGGAAGAAGAAGACAAACACAAGAATTTATACTGGTTCGGCAACAACCTGTGCCTACATCCAGTCCCCAAGCAACCACCGGTTCTTGAGATTTCTTTTCAACCTTGATGATCCTTGAGTCCATCTCGTCGAATCGCATGTCCACTTGTAGTTCCAAAGCATCAAACCTTTCACCAACATAGGTTTGACGACCATCGAACCTGTCCAAAATTTTCTGAAGGAGAGAGGAATCCTCTCCAACTGGTAAGTGTCCTTCATCATCAATGGGTTGAGCACCCTTTTTTACCCAAGAGCCATCATGCTCTTTGCGGTAACCAAAAGATGCAATCACAGCAACACCAATAAAAAAAGATCTCTTGATTGGAACATAAGGTTCAAAATCAAGAGGGATGTTAAAGTGTAGAAGGAAAAGAGTGACTGGATGAGGATATGGTAAAGGAGCATTTAATCGCAATGCCTTATGCATGCAATATCGGACTAAGTGTGCCCAATCAATTTGTTGGCCGGTATGAAAAGCCCACATGACAATAAGATATTCTTCAGAAACCTGTGCAAAGTTTGAAGATCTTGGAAGTAAAATACGCACAATGAGATAGTGAAGGATGCGGCTTTCAAGAGCCAATGATCCGACAAGCAACCTTCTGGTCATATCCTCTTGGTTGGTGCAAACCAACCAGCGGGCATCATGCACAAAGAAATCAAATTTCCAATCATTATTTAGTGTACCTTCAAATGGTACACCTTCACTAGATAATTGGGTCAAGTCATAGAATAGGGATTGGTTAATGACCATTTTTATCCCAAAAACCTCAGAAATCAAAGTGCTTTCTTGAATTTCGAGGTTAGAATAAAAGGCTTTGACTAATTAAAAAAAACAGGTAATTTCAAAGACATAAAAGGAATGAGATTTGAGTTCTAAAATGCCTGAATGCATTCAAAACTCTCATTGGAAAAGAAGTCCATGTCTATGAACTTAGGATCAATAATGGAATGAGAGGAGAAAAGGTTTGTGTACCGTATCCGTTGTTCTTCTGATGAGAACAACGAGGAAGAGGAAATGGAGGAGGGAATCTGCGTTTCCTGAGCCTCGGAATGCCGTTGGCTTCAACTCAAAGATCCCTTGCGCTTCTTTGATGGTTATGCCATTTGAGGAAGTTATTTGAAATTTCAATCGGTTGAAGTGAAAGAGAATGAAAAAAAGAAGAATTTTAGGCTTTGTGGGACTTGATTTGGACAAGAAATGAGCAAGATATGGCAGAAACAAGAATTGGGAACGAGGGTTCACGAGAGAAAATGAGGAGTTGCAGATTTCTGATTTTGAATTTGAATATATAGGGGTAGGGATGCGATGTAATCGATTACAACATTTGGTAATCGATTACACTATTGTAGTAATCGATTACCAGAGAGTATTTCAGTCAAACTAAATGCTGAAAGACTCTTAAGGGAAAAAGGATTTGAATGAGAGTCAAAATACTTTTTTTAAAAAAATATTATAAATTTTTGAAAATACTTTATGAAAGAACCTTAAGCAAGTAATTTACATATCACATTCAAAATAATGCATAATCATTTAAAAAATAGTCATTGTATATATTCAATTATATCAAAATAATCAACACAAGTATTGAAGAATAAAGATCATAGACATTATCTAATTTTTTAAAAAGAAACTTCATGCTTTGAGAAAGAGAAAAAAAACTAACTCAATCAAAACATATAAACACATACTCACAATTTCAGTCAATCAAGACAAACAAATAAAATTTTGTTAGTCATCATAATCGAGTTAATTGAAAGGAAAATTTCAACCAAATTAATTTTAAAAGAGAATGGTTTTGATGTTACCTTTTTCATGATTTAAGTGCCTAGATCTTCAAAGATAAAAGTCATACTTTTGCTTTTTGCTTAATCTTCTTGAGAGATGTTCTCATCGCTCTCATAGTCTTTGGTTAGAAAGTTGATCTCCTTTTCTGAACCATCGGATGAGTCATTGTCATCCCATGCAATGTAAGCCTTCTTGGTCCTTCTTTCTTCATACCTTTTCTTATCACTTTTCTCAGGCCATTCATCATTTGAGGGACAATTTGCTTTGATGTTACCAAGTTGGTTGCATTTGTAGCATCTAAGAATTTGAGAGTCTTCTTGAGATCTTCTTCCATTGTTGAAGTTTTGACGCCTCTCGATTCTTCTCTTCTTGACAAATTTTTGAAACTTATTCACAAATAGTGAGAAGTCTTCTTCATCTTCTTCATCTTCTTCTTCATTTTCTTCTTGCATTGATGAAGAGGCTTTAAGTGCTATGCTTCTTTTCTTTTTGTCGGTTTCTTCATTTTGATTAAGTCGTTGAAGTTCCATTTCATGTTCCTGCAATTTTCCAAACAAAGTGGCAAGAGACATAGAAGAAAAATCTTTACTTTCAGAAATGGCAGTTACCTTGGGTTGCCACTCCCTACTTAAGCATCTTAAAACTTTGTTAATTAAATATTCATTAGGAAAGATTTTTCTTAAGGAGGCAAGATGGTTAACTATGTGTGTGAATCTTTTCACATTAGTGGTGCCTTCATGTGTAAGTTGGAGAGTATCCCACATCTCCTTGGCATTTGTGCAGTTTGACACTCTAAAATACTCATCTATTCCTAGGGCTGAAGTAATAATGTTTTTGGCTTTAAGATCATACTGGATTCTTCTTCTATCTTCTTCAGTCCACTTATCTATAGGTTTTTGTGTTGTGGTGCTAGTACTTACATCTACTACAGTGGGTATGTAAGGTCCTATTTCTATTGCTTCCCAAATGTTTAAATCTATGGCTTCAATGAAAATCTGCATACGGGTTTTCCCATAATGGTAACCCTCACCATTAAAGATAGGTGGCCTATAGATGGAATTTCCTTCAGGAAACAAAGAATTTGAAGAGGCCATGAATCTTGAAGTGGTTAAACTTTCTACAAGATACCTGCTCTGATACCACTTGTTGGATCAAATGGCCTCAGAATAATTAAGAAGGGGGGGTTGAATTAATTATTAATGTGCCTTGACTAATTAAAACTTATCCTTCTTAATGTTACTAGATTCAATTAGGTTTTTACTACAAAGTTAAGAAAGTAAAGAACAGAAATAGAAACTTAACCAAAAGTAAAAGCGATAATTAAAGTGCACAACGGAAATTAAAGAGTATAGGGAAGAAGAAGACAAACACAAGAATTTATACTGGTTCGACAACAACCCGTGCCTACATCCAGTCCCCAAGCAACCACCGGTTCTTGAGATTTCTTTTCAACCTTGTAAAATCCTTTACAAGCAAAGATCCACAAGGGATGTACCCTCCCTTGTTCTCTTTGAACAACCAAGTGGATGTACCCTCCACTTGAACTGATCCACAAGAGATGTACCCTCTCTTGTTCTCAGTTACAACAACCCAAGTAGATGTACCCTCTACTTGTACCACAAAGGATGTACCCTCCAATGTGTTAAGATAAAGTTGTCAGGCGGTTAGTCCTTTGAAATCTTTTGTTTAAGGGAAAGGGAAGAAGAGAATGAAAAGATATAGCACACTTTTGTTTTCTACAGAAGAACAAGGTTTGGAAAAACAAAAAACTTAGAAAGCTTTTTGGCAAAGGAAGAAGAAGAAAGATGAGAAGCAAAGGTTTCAAGATTTCTCAAAATTTGTTCAAAGAAGTTCAAAAGTTGTAAAAGTTCTTTGAATGCAAGTCAAGGTCTTGTTTTTATAGACTCTTCATGTCTGGTCAAGAAAACCATTGGAAGAGTTATAACCTTGAGAAAATATTGAGAAAACCATTGGAAGAGTTACATCTCTTGATTTTTTATTCAGAACTTGTCACTGGTAATCGATTACCATAACCATGTAATCGATTACACAATGCATTTTATGAAAAGATGTGACTCTTCACAATTGAATTTGAATTTCAACGTTCAGATACACTGGTAATCGGTTACTAATATATTGTAATCGATTACACCATTTAAAAAACATTTGGAACGTTGCAAATTCAGTTAAAAGCTTTTGAAATCAAACTTTACCACTGGTAATCGATTACACGAAACTGGTAATCGATTACCAAAGAGTAAATACTCTGGTAACTTAGAAAAATTTGAGAAAACTTTTCTTGTAAAACAAAACTGTGCTATGTTTGGTTTTTGAAAAATCTTTTTCAATACTTCCCTTGTGAAGTCTTGACTTGTTGCTTTTTGGTTTCTTCTCTTGAATCTTGAAATCATCTTCTCTTGAATCTTGATTCTTCTTGATGTCTTTTCTTTAATCTTGATCTTGAACTTGTTTACTCAATTTTGACATCATTCTTTTAGGCTTTTTGTCATCATCGAAACTACTTAAATCATACTTGATTCATCATCATGAAGCTTGCTTCTACAGACTTTAGGTAGTCTAGAAGCCCATTAGGGGCAATATGGTTAAAAAAGGGGTGAAAACCCTTGTGTATCTTTATGGGATTCGTGATGAACGCGCTAAGCACGCCTGCTGCGCTTAGCCTGTTCATCGCAACTGTTAAAATTTTTCAGATTTCTGATGATCGCGCTAAGCAGACCATGTCACGCTAAGCGCATTCATCTTGGCTGTTGAACCATAACGATGCAGACGCTAAGAGTAGTTCAAGCGCTAAGCTCAGCTTGCTGAGCTAAGTGCCACTTAGGTTCTGTTTCTTTACCTTTGTAATAAGGCTAAGCACGCCTGTGTGCTAAGCCTTAGTGTCTTTCTGTTGAGGCTGAGCTAAGCGCTAGCATGCTGTTCTAAGCCCCAATCCTCTACTGTTTCTAAAAATTGTAGACTTAGGCTAAGCGCCCCTGTGCGCTAAGCCTATTCTGCAGAAAAAAAATGTTTTGTGTCTTCGAGCTAAGCGCTAGCTTGCTGCGCTTAGCGCTTTTGTTAATTTCATAAGGCGCGCTAAGCGTCAGCATGCTGTGCTAAGCGCCCAGCTCTGTTTTCAGTTTAATTTTTCTATTTTCTTGAGAATAAACCAATGCTAATCTCTTGTGTTTTGTCTTACATTTTGCAAATGGCTTCTAGGAAAAGAAAGGCACCCTTTACACCTACCCAAGTTAGATTTTACAGATCCAGATTCACTTCCCAAGAGGGTTGGGAAAGATACACTGATGTTATTGTGCCTAGGAAGCTTTTGCCAGAGAGGAATGTGGTGGTCTACTATACAAAGTTTGATGAGTTCAGGGAGGAACTCGAGAGACGCCACTGGGATAAGGAGTTGACTGATTTCATTGACGGTAACATTGATGTTGCCATTGTGAAGGAGTTCTACACCAACCTCTATGACCCCGAGGACAAATCACCTAAGCAGGTGAGGGTGAGAGGTCATTTGATTAAGTTTGATGAGGATACGCTTAACACTTTCTTGAAGACCCCTGTTGTTGTGGAAGAGGGGTAACACTTTGTGCTTATTCTAGATTTGCACTCCTGAGGCCTGACCCTCAGGAGTTGGCTGCTAAGCTTTGTATCCCAGGGAGGGGATTCGAGCTTACCGCTGATGGGCAGCCTTTGAAGATATTAAGGAAGAACATGACCACCCTAGCTCAGACATGGAGTGTTCTTTCCTTCTCTAACCTGATTCCTACCTCTCATACTTCTGATGTCACTCTTGACAAAGCCAAACTCATTTATGGCATCATCATGAAGATGGACATGAATGTGGGGTACCTCATCTCCCACTAGATCTCCCTCACTGCTCAGCATGACACATCCAGACTAGGATTCCCTGCCTTGATCACAGCTTTATGTAAGGCTAGGGGAGTTCAGTCTGACTCGAGATCCTTGGAGAGCCTGAGTCCTGCCATTAATTTGGCATACATTAAGAAGAATTGTTGGAATCTTGATGATCCAATAGTCACTTTCAGAGGACCTAGGAAGGCCAGGGGTAAGAGATCTGAGGCCCCTTCCACTGCACCATCAGAGGCACCATCACCTTCTTCTTCTACACTTCCTCGCTCTTCCTCCATATAGATCCAAGTGATTCCTCCAGCACTTTCACAGATTCCATTTCCTGCTCCTCTCTATGTAGGTCCAGCAGATTTTATTTTCACTCCTCAGATGCTTCACTCCATGCTCCAGAGCATCCATAGGGGGCAGTCCATCATCATGCAGAACCTTCAGGGCTTGGGCTTGCCCTCCATTATGAGCATGGAGGAGTTTGACGCACAGGTGGACTGGCCAAGAGACCAACCTTGTTCCTCTAGAGGGGGTGGGGCCTTTACAGCCCAGGAGCCTGTGACTGAGGAGCCACCAGCACCAGCACCATCATCAGCAGTAGCAGAGGAGGAGACCACTCCAACTCAGACCCCACAACCATCTCCACCACCTGCACCTGCTCTTGAGGAGATTCAGCCATCAACACTGGATCTTAATGAAGAACAGCCACACGAGGAGTAGGACGTTTAAATTTTTTTTTGCATTATGAACACTTTAGTTATTTTCAGTTATTTTATGATTTATGTCATTTAAATTTCAGCTTTTATGTTTTAGTCTTTTAATTTCAATAGCATGGTTGTTTGTTTGCTTGTACAAAAAGCTTGATTGAATAGTGAATTGATTGAACATTGTATGCAGTGGCTTGTTTGGTATGGAATGAGTGTTTCAAAGTGATTGATTGAGAAAATGTATGAATTGAATGGATGAGGATGATTGGATGATTGTTTTGATCAAGTTTGCCGTCATTAGAAGAGAATGAGCATATGATTGGAATTATGTCTGAAAATGTTAGTCGGTTGTCAGATTGATTGTGAAGGAATGCATTAACCGTATCCCGGTGAGAGTGTGATCTTTAAAATTTTGAGAGAAATGACTATCATTTCGTGCTGATTTTTGCGTGAATCTCTAAAGTATGGATTGGATGCATGAGCTTGATGATGATGAAGGCCATGTTTGATTATGAATAACTACTTAGCCAAAAAGCTAACCTTGTGATTGAATGAATTATCCCTTGCACCCAGTTTGAGCTGAATGAATTGATTGATTGATTGAACCTCGAGCCCATTCAGTTATATCATCCACAGAAGATGGTTCAAGGCAAATTTGTCCCAAATTTGGGGGAGTTATTATCAGGGTAAATTTGTTCCAAATTTGGGGGAGGCACTGGGTAAGGATTGAAATGGTCAAATAAAATAGTATATACACTGCTTCTGTTATGTATATAAAAAAAAGTTGTAAGTATAAATAAAGTTAATAAGTGTGTATGCTATAATTTCAGGTATGAAAGCTAAGTGCCTATGAAAAAAGGGCAAGTATGGGGAAGGAATGAATGAAAAAAATGAAGGTTATTCCTTGGACGAATGCTCCCCTAGAACCTAAGCTTTTGAACCCTAGAAAAACCATGAATTGTTGGCAGCCTAATCCCATTACAAGCCTAGAAAGTCCTTCAGATTCATTTTTGTGTGTTCATTACTGTATGATAGGAGATGAAATGCAAAGGTTGGAACTTGTGTTGGTTGTTTATGATGGAATAAGCCTAAACACTTGAGTTTGAGTGAAACAATGACTGTGAGGTTTTGGTTGATGATCCTTCCTCGATTTCTGTCATGCTTACTAGATTATTTCAGTTGTGACTCTAATACTTGTGCTCTTATCTTTGAAAAAACTGCATGCTTGTGAGAAGTAATTGATTTAAGCATTCCATGGTATTCAGTTCATATGGTTGATGTCCTTGATGAATCAAACACCATTTTCTTTTGATTGGCCACTGTCTTTGTCACTTAAGGACAAGTGAAATGTTCTTTCTTTGCTTGAGGACAAACAAAACTGTAAATTTGGGGGAGTTTGTTAGTCGCTTTATACGACTAACTTTTGTATAGAAATCATTTTCCAAAGCTTGTATAGTTCCCTAATTTATGGTTATTTTGGAGTAAATTTTGTAAATAAATCTTGTTTTATGGTTAATGCTATCTCTAGAACATTTCCATTGAATTTAATGATGAAATCTAGGCATTTTCAGGTGAAAAAGAGGCTAAGTTTTGAATTGCAAAAAGCAGCAGTTGGGCTAAGCTTAGCAGTTGGACTAAGCGCATATCCACCGCTAAGCGCAGCTTCAATGCGCTTAGCACAAAGGAGAATCTGGCTGAGCATCAGCATCAAGGCCGCACGCTAAGTGCGCGATTAGTGAGCTAAGCGTTGTAGGTGCCTTCAGCCAGGCTAAGCATGAGACTGGCGCTAAGCCTAATTTCACTTACCCATGCTAAGCGCGAGGGTGGTGCTAAGCGCAACGTTGTGAATTCAGAGCCTATTTAAAGCCTATCTTGTGCAGAATTAGGGTAAGCAAATGATTGGCACAGATTCCAAAGCACACCATTGTGCTTATCTCGGGAAAAGAGCCCTAGAAGCAGCAAAGAAGAACAACTTGTGCATTGAAGCCTAGGTTTTGTCATTTGAGAGAGATAATTAAGTAGAAAGTGAGTGTGAGATGCTGAGAAGAGGAGGAGGAATCCCCCTTCTTGTGTAAGAAACTATCATTCTCTGCTTTTAATCTCATTTATTGTTAGGGTTTCTTTGTAATGGCTGGCTAAACACCCTAGTTGGGGATTTCTAATGAACAACTGATGTAAATACATAATATCTAATTGATTGTGTTTTCTGTGTTCAATGCTTGATGTTTGTATACTTTTGGTCTGATCACCCATTTGTGTGCACAATTAGGTGACTTTAGCATTGGAAAATGTACTGTTGCCTTAGAACTTGATTGAAGCAGGATCGAAACATAATCTTAAATGAGGGATCTGCGGGTTAAGTTTTGGTTTTAAGTATGTTGTTACAATAATGCTGTTTAGTTTAGGCCTAGTCTTACATGAGGGATCTATGGATGAAGCTTAGGCTAAATTAGGCCCAATTTTTGTAAGCTACTTGAGCTGAGTACATTCTTACATGAGGGATCTGCGAACAAAACTTAATTTAAGTTAGTCTAAACCTAAGAAGGCTGTCTAAATCGGGCCTAGTTCAACATGAGGGATCTGCGGATGAAGCTTGGATTAGTTCGGCCTGACGAGGGATCGAGGGTTTAGTAATTTAGGCTATAGCATAGAACACAAGAGCACGGTTCATTAGAGAAATATATTTATGTGCATCCGCTTGTTTGTTAGAAAGACCCAACATTTCTACCTACTATATTTACTTTGCATTTTATAGTTTTTAGCATAAAAGTTTAGTTTAAATTTTGTCTGAAATTATCACTTATACATGTTATCTCAACAATGCTTCAATTCTGAACTTAATTCAGGCTAACATTAGTTCCCTGTGTTCGATACTCAGATTCATTCGTTTTAATTTTAAATACTTGACGATTCGGTGCGCTTTCCGGTAAACCCTCATTGAAATTTCCTTGAGACATAAATGAACAAAAAAGTAACTGCAATGGGGAACAATCAATGAGACATGAGGTGATGTTGTTATTGATGATAATATTGAGATGGGATGATGTTGATGGTGATAATGTTATTGAGATGAGTTGATGTTGATGGTGATAACGTCATCGAGATAAGATGATGTTGATTTTGATAATGCCATTGAGATGAGATGATGTTGATGATGATAATGACATTGAGATGAGAAGTTGTTGATGTTGAAGATGTCATTGTGATGATGTATGTTGTGTATGTACATGGGGGGTGCAGTGGCCATGATGGATATCCTTGGTGGGGGAAATAGAGTGATTAAAGAGTTTTAAGCATCTTTAGAGGGGGATGACTTAGATTTAATTATCCACGGTCAGTGCATTGATGGTGTCCATGTTTCATACTTTATATTGTATGAAAATAGTATAAACTTTGTCAGTAAGTACTTGTAGTTTCTCATGAGGCGGAATACTTATACTTGGGGGCATGTCAATCGGTTTGAAACTCCCATGAGACTCAGGCTAATCACCATGGGGAGGGGGAGTTGTCTGTGCATGACAGGGTGACCTCGACACTTGCTGCCTAGTTTTCCTAAGTGAGAGTGTTGTTTGGACACGCTTAGGCTATTTCCTGATGAATGACACCACATTGCATTTGAGAGTTGAGGTCAGGTGCATGCATCATATTGAGCATGATTGATTGGAATTATGGACGGTTGATAACTACTTGTTGAGTGTATGTTGGACTAATTGATGTTTGTGTATGATTATGGTATTTGTTAATGTTTTCATACTATTCATGGTTATTTGATTTTTGTGTTAATTTCTTTTATAATAAACTCACCCTTGTAATTTTCGTACTGTGTGGTTGGTAATTGTGATGATCGTGATCCTTTGTTCATAGGAGCATATGGATAGCAATAGAGTACGTGAAGTGAGATTATTTTGTGGAGCCACCAAGCCGACGTGATGACGTTGGGATTATTTGTCATGATATACATTCACTAAACAATGTACAATTACTTAAATGAATATATATATATATATATATATATATATATATATATATATATATATATATATATATATTAACTCAATACAAATCATTCACATAATGGAAAGTAAATTAGTTCATACATATAATTAAATTTTTGATTTACATCCTCAATTTGAAAAGAATTATAGAGGATGTAATCCCAACGTCATCATGTCGACTTCGTGGCTCCACAAAAGAATCTCACTTCAGGTACTCTACTGCTATCCATCTGCTCCCACGAACAAAGGTTCACGATCATCATAGTTACCAACCACATAGTACGAAAATTACAAGTGTGACTTTATTATAAAAGAAATTAACACAAAAATCAAATGACCATGAATAGTAAGAAAACATTAATGTTGGATCGAGTGGCCTCGGAATAATTAAAAAGGGGGGGGGTTGGATTAACTATTAGTGAACCTTTACTAATTAAAAATTTATCCTTCTTAATGTTACTAGATTCAATTAGGCTTTTACTACAAAGTTAAGAATGTAAAGAATAGAAATAGAAACTGAAATTCTGATACTGGGGACAGATGTCGTACAGGATGTCACGACATCACGCTTCAGAACATGCAGTTTATGTGTGTCTGTATGAACAGATTAAACAAGTAAATAACACAAGAGAATTGTTAACCCAGTTCGGTGCAACCTCACCTACATCTGGGGGCTACCAAGCCAGGGAGGAAATCCACTCTCAATAGTGTTAGTTCAAGGTCTAACAGCCCCTGTTTCCAACCTTCTCACCTAACCACTACCCGTGCGATCTCTACCTAAGAGCCACTCTTAGATATGAGAACCTCCGCTCACTCCCTCTCACTCACACTCCCGTGTTTACAATTAAGTCAAAGACACACCAGAGATCAACTCTGAACAAAAGAGATCAACTCTACACACTAGAGATCAACTCTACACACTAGAGATCAACTCTACACACATAGGTCCAACACTTGATGCTAGGGTACCATCAAGGTGGCTCACAAAAGACTCAAGTCCCAAAAACTCACAAACTAACTCTTCAATCCCGGACTTGGTACAGAACTCGTGCAGCCTTCATGATTATATAGCAATTTGCGTTTCTGGGCTGCAACGGCTTGTGCTGGAGGAGATCTATCTTCTTCTGAAAAAAATCTGCAGTTAAAGAACTAAAAGATAACTTTTGATCTTTTAGTTTGAATCTTTAATCTTTAATCTTTAATCCCTGAACGAACTCTTCTTCTTTGAAATTCGAACTTTAATTATCTTTTAATTCGTTCCAGAAGATAGATCATCTAATCTCTTGCTAACTGCACAATAATCTGTTAAAGATATAACAGATTTATATGTCCAGTATTTTCGGGCCGGATGTCAGGACATCGTGTCCGACATCGTGGATCCTGCAGCTTCACTTCTGCACTTGACTTTTATCTTGCATTGTACAGCAACTCCAGTATTCTCGGGCAGGATGTCAGGACATTGTATCCGACATCGTGGATCCTGCAACTTCAATTCTTCATTTGACATTTTATCTTGCCTTGTGCATTGTGCAGCCCGATCTTATTCCTTGACATAACGTTGGACATCATGTGCAGCAACTCCAGCTTTCCTTCATTGTCTAAGTGCTTATGTTTTAACAAAATCTTAGCCAATCTTTTAAAGCTCAGTAGAGCTAAGCACTAACAATCTCCCCCTTTGGCAAATTTTGTCTAAAACATACTTAGACACTTCCTGAGCAGGTACGAGCAGTTATGCAAGTGGGATCAGCAACTTCCATTATCAGAGTAATCAAGCACAGCGGAAATTCTTCAAGTTGCAAATCTACAAGTCTTCTCCAGGATGTCAAGACATCTCTCGTGACATCAGCTTTCTGCTTCTGCTCCCCCTGTCTCCATGCTTACTGCAACATCTTCTATCAGCTACTAGTCTTTTCCAGGATGTCGAGACATCTCATGTGACATCCGCTATCTGCTCCCCCTGTCTTCATGCTCTTACTGCAGCATCTTCTAGCAGCTTCTAGTAGCTTACATCAGTCATCATCAGCAGCAGTCTCCCCCTCAAAGTCATATACATACAACTCCCCCTCAAAATCATAAATCATGCATACATCGTATCCTACTGCCATACATCGTATCAATCATGCATAATAGCAAGCATAATACTATTACTCCCCCTTTTTAGACATAAATTTGGCAAAAGTAGGATGCATGAAATTAAAGTGCAAATATTACAGACCAATAGTAATCAACTGTTCAAAGGGACATGCCCCTTTAGCTAGTAAAAGTAAAAATGCAGGTCTGATGATCATGGGGTGGCTTCAGAATCATCATCTGATTCTGTCTCTTCTGCTGCATCTTCCTCTTCCTCAGCAGCTTCTTCTTCTTCTTCAGCTACTTCTCCTTCTTCCTCAGCTGCTTCTTCATCATCAATGCCACTCTCTGAGAGCCTTTTGATCAGTAGTTCCAGCTCCATTTTCTTCTCTGTGGAGGCTTTGATGGTTGCTTCCAGCACCTTGCATGTGTCCTTGAGTTCAGCAATCAGAGCATCCTTGGACACAGCACCTGAAGCAGCAGCTTTCCCTGATGTCGAGACAATGTCTGG
Organism: Glycine soja; assembly: GCF_004193775.1. Lineage (NCBI taxonomy): Eukaryota > Viridiplantae > Streptophyta > Magnoliopsida > Fabales > Fabaceae > Glycine > Glycine soja. The sequence goes on from NC_041004.1 coordinate 24,147,599, forward strand.
GACATGTGTCCCCTCAAACAATTTGTAATGCAGGGATAGAGGAGATTCTCTCTTCATTACAGAGTCAGTATAGTTTAACATATTGGGATGTTGACTCAACATAATGCCACACAATACAGTAGGGAAGGCAATGGGTAATTTGACAGCAAATGATTCTGAATGCTTAACAGTTTGATCAAAAATATAGTTTCCAAAATTAAATTTGGACTTGGTTCCAACAGCATACAGAAATTTACCCAAACCTGTGGCAACAGTGGAAGTATGATTGGTGGGAACCCAGTTTGCAGCTCCAATCCTGTGCAGAATTGCATACTTCACACTTAGCTTCCCTGCTGAAAGCTTCCCTTTCTTTGGCCAATGCTGGACTCGTTTGGCAGTGATTTCCTTGGCAATTTGATTCTCAGAAACATCAATATCTATCACTCCATCAGTAGGTCTGCCCAGATATTTGTTGATCACAGCAGGGGAGAATCTAACACACTTTCCTCTGACAAACACTCTTTGATAATCATCACTTTTTCTGTTTGATATGTCAGAGGGAATGTTGACAATGAATTCCCTGACTAGGCCTTCATAACAGTCTCCCAACTTGGTGACTGTCTTCAGTAGTCCAGCAGCCTTGATGAGGTCCATGGTCTCCTTGCAATCCAAGGCATCTCTTCCCAGTTCTCTTTCAACCGCAAGTCTGCGTTGATACACATATTTCCACTTTTCAACATTGCCAATGGAGTGGAAAGAGATGTTGTCCAATGGTGCATCAGGAACATTTCCAGGCACCTTTCTTCCAGATTTCTTGGCCCTCTTAGATGTCGAGACATCTAGTTCGACATCATCATCAGAATCGGATGAGGAAATTTCTTTCCTCTTCTTGGAGGGGATAGCAACCTTGCTCCTTCTGGATGTGGTAGGAGTGATTGGAGTGCTCTTCTTCTGGGCCATAGTCTTGATTCGTCCAGACCTCTTGATGGGAGTTTTTCCTTTTCTGCTTTGTAATCGTTCTGCAATGCCAGGTGCCAACCTGTTGGCAATGGGTTCTTCATCAGATTCGACTTCTTCCAGGTCAATGAGGTCACCTGGAGCAGTTTCTAGTGCCCTTGGTGCAGGGGTCTCCTCTGAGGCTTGATCCTCTTCTTCTGTTGATTCCTCTTCACTGGGTGAAGGGAGGGCTTCAGCATTTGGAGCGGAGGATGTTGGAACCTCTTTCTCAGCATCAGCCACGGAAACACTTGGGGTGGAAGATGTTGGAACATCTTTCTCAGCATCAGGCACAGAAGCATCTTTCAGAATGCTACTCACAATACCGCGGATTTTCTTGTCCATCTCCGTGTCTACTTCCCTAGGACTTGTTGCAAGGCTAGGGTTTTCATCAATCTTCACTCCCTGTTGTCTTCTGGGAACCAGTTTCTCAGGGACAGAAGCTTGACCAGGAATTATTTGTATGGGTTGGATGTTGAATTCTGGTTGTTCCTGGTGCGGAGATGATCGTACAGCGGGTGAACCAGAAGCGGAAGTTTCTTTTGGTGAGGAAGCCATGGAAAAACAGAGCGTTTGGAATGATTTCGTAAATCTCAGAAAACTATTGGGAAATGCTGGAGAAAACACGAATGCCAAGCAGATATAAATTTGAATGAAGAATGTAGAGGGGCGTGTGAAGCAACGGTCGAATTTGCTTTGTGGTGAACGTGCTATTAATGTTAAGTGATTCGTTTGGGCACGTTCAGATTGCAGTAGCTGCTATAATTCCTCTAGCAGACAAATGCCCAGCTTGCCCCTCAGTTTTTCAAACTGATTTGCATCCAAAGCCTTTGTGAAAATATCTGCTATTCGTTCCTCAGTGTCAACATGCTTCAGTGTGATCACTTTATCATCAACAAGATCTCTGATATAGTGATGTCTAATGTCAATGTGCTTGGTTCTGCTGTGTTGAACAGGATTTTTAGAAATATTAATAGCACTCATGTTGTCACAGTACAATGTCATGACATCTTGTTCGACATTGTACTCCTTCAGCATCTGCTTCATCCAAACTAGCTGTGAACAGCTGCTTCCTGCTGCAATATACTCGGCTTCTGCAGTAGATAGGGACACACAGTTCTGCTTCTTGCTGAACCATGAAATAAGGTTGTTGCCCAGATAGAAGCATCCACCAGAAGTGCTTTTTCTGTCATCTGCACTTCCAGCCCAATCAGCATCACAATACCCAACCAGCATTGAATTTGAACAATGACAGTACATAATCCCATAGTCACTGGTGCCATTTACATATTTCAGAATTCTCTTTACTTGAGTCAAGTGACTTATCTTAGGATTGGCTTGATATCTTGCACAAACACCTACTGCATAGGTGATGTCGGGTCTGCTAGCTGTTAAATATAGTAAGCTCCCTATCATGCTTCTGTACAGACTTTGATCAACACTGGTGCCTGCTTCATCCTTTGACAGCTTCAAGTGAGTAGGTGCAGGTGTCCTTTTATGGCTGGCATTCTCCATCCCAAACTTCTTGACAATGTTCTTTGCATACTTGCTTTGTGAGAGGAATATGGAGTATTCCATCTGCTTCACTTGGAGTCCCAGAAAATAAGTCAGCTCTCCAACAAGACTCATCTCAAATTCAGATTGCATCTGTTGAACAAAATGTCGAAGCATCTCATTCGACATCCCTCCAAACACAATGTCATCAACATATATCTGTGCAATCATCAAGTTTTCAGCATCTTGCTTGACAAAGAGAGTCTTGTCAATTCCTCCCTTCCTATACCCTTGCTGAGTAAGGAACTCTGTTAGCCTTTCATACCAAGCTCTTGGAGCTTGCTTCAATCCATAGAGAGCCTTCTTGAGCCTGTATACATGATCTGGATGAGTCGGGTCTGCAAATCCCTTTGGCTGCTCCACATAGACTTCTTCATTCAGGTATCCATTCAGAAATGCGCTCTTCACATCCATCTGGTACAGCTTGAATTTGAGGATGCAAGCTACACCAAGTAATAGTCTGATGGACTCAAGTCTAGCAACTGGGGCAAAAGTCTCATCAAAGTCTACACCTTCAATCTGAGTGTAGCCTTGAGCAACCAGTCTGGCCTTGTTTCTGGTTATGACACCTTCTTCATTGGTTTTGTTCTTGAAGATCCACTTGGTGCCAATCACATTAGTTCCTTCGGGCCTCGGAACTAGCTCCCATACTTCATTCCTTTTGAATTGCTCCAATTCTTCTTGCATAGCATTGATCCAGAACTCATCTGTCAGTGCCTCTTTCACATTCTTGGGCTCAATTTTGGAGACAAAACATGAGTTTGAGACGATCTCAACCTCCCTTGATCTTGTAGTGACCCCTCTGTTTGGATCTCCTATAATCAGCTCCTTGGGGTGCATCTTCTGGATTCTAATGGAGGGTCTCTTGTCAGGTTGGTTGATGTTTGAATCATCTGTAGCAGGATCAGAGTTTTCTGCATTTTCTCCACTTTTAGCTGCATCTGCTACATTGTCTCCCGATGTTCTGACATCTTCTTCGACATCCTTCTTTCTTGCTGGAGACAGATCATCAACAACCACATTGATGGATTCCATCACTGTTCTGGTTCTGGAATTGAATACTCTATATGCTCTGCTGTTTGTAGAGTATCCCAGGAATATTCCTGCATCACTCTTGGGATCCATCTTTCTCCTTTGCTCTCTATCTGCCAAGATGTAACATGGACTTCCAAAGATGTGGAAGTGCTTGACAGATGGCTTCCTCCCTTTCCAGATTTCATACAGGGTGGTTGGAGTCCCTCTTCTCAGTGTGACTCTGTTGTGGATGTAGCATGCTGTGTTCATGGCTTCAGCCCAGAGATTATAGGGAAGTTCTTTGGCATGAAGCATAACCCTAGCAGCCTCTTGCAGAGTCCTGTTTTTCCTTTCAACTATGCCATTCTGTTGTGGTGTAATGGCTGCAGAGAACTCATGAGTGATGCCTTCAGATGTGCAGAATTCAGTGAACCTGCTGTTTTCAAATTCTCTGCCATGGTCACTCCTGATTCTCTTGATGACACAATCCTTTTCTCTTTGAAGTCTTAGACTCAACTCTTTGAATACTTCAAAGGTTTCTGATTTCTCTCTGATAAAGTTGACCCAGGTAAATCTGGAGAAATCATCCACAACAACATAGGCATACCTCTTTCCTCCAAGGCTTTCAACCTGCATAGGCCCCATCAAATCCATGTGAAGTAGTTCCAGCACCCTGGAAGTGGTCTGATGTTGAAGCTTCTGGTGGGACATCTTGACTTGCTTTCCAATCTGACATTCACCACAGATTCTGCCTTCTTCTATTTTCAGATTGGGAATGCCTCTCACAGCACCTTTGTCAATGATTTTCTTCATGCCTCTTAAGTGCAGATGTCCAAATCTTTGATGCCATATTCTGACTTCATCTTCTTTGGAGGATAGACATGTGGAGGAGTAGTTGATTTCTTGGGGTGTCCATATGTAACAATTGTCCTTTGATCTGCTGCCCTTCATTAGAACTTCACTCTTCTCATTTGTCACCAAGCATTCTGACTTTGTGAAGTTTACATTGAATCCTTCATCACACAGCTGACTGATGCTGATCAAGTTTGCAGTCAGTCCCTTCACCAGCAGTACTTTGTTCAGACTAGGAAGTCCATCATGAACTAGCTTTCCCATTCCAATGATCTTTCCTTTAGAGCCATCTCCAAATGTCACATAGCTAGTGGAGCAGGGCTCAATGTTCACCAGGAATTCTTTAACTCCTGTCATGTGTCTGGAACAGCCGCTATCTAGGTACCAATCTTCCTTAGCTGATGCTCTAAGTGAAGTATGAACAACAAGACTAACAGTCTTGTGTTTTGGAACCCACATCATCTTCCTTCCACTGTTGCTACTTTGAGTTCCATGATGTGGATGGCCATGTAGATGATAGCAAAAGGGCTTTATGTGACCATACCTGCCACAGTAGTGACACCTCCACTTCTTTCTTTCGTTCTTTTTCTGCTGCGTTCCATGATGTCGAGACCGATGTTGTGACATCGTGGCTCCAGTGCTGGTTTTGGCAGGAACAAATTCTGTCATGGTTTTTCTGCCAGCAGATTTACTATTAAGCCCAAGTCCTCTCTGGTCTCCAACATTCTTCCCAAGTTGTAGCACCTCATTAAGCATATCTGAGCCTTTATTCAACATCTTTATTGATTTGGTCATGTTTTCCAGTTTAGAGTTCAGAAAACCGACTTCTCCTTTGAGCTCAGAGATCTCCTCTTTATGTGCCTCCTTCTCAGCCTCCAGATCTGCAATGACCTTCTTCAGTTGTGCTTCTTGCTGAAGAATCTTCTCACTTTTGATGCATAGTTCTCTATAGGATGTAGCAAGCTCATCAAAAGTGATTTCACTGTCTGTATCACTTGAATCTTCAGCAGATTCAAATCTCCCAGTGAGTGCATTCACATCTCTGTCAGAGTCACTTTCTTGTTCACTCTCTGTATCAGAACGACATACAGAAAGTCCTTTCCTCTGCTTCTTGAGATGAGTGGGACATTCAGCTATGATGTGTCCATAGCCTTCACACCCATGACATTGAATTCCTTTGCTGTGACTGGGCTTTACATCTGACCTTTTCTGGTATTTGCTGCCTTTCCTGATGTCGAAAGGGATGTTCTGGACATGTGGTTTCTGCCTCTTGTCCATTCTGTTCAGCACTTTGTTGAACTGCTTTCCAAGGAGCACAACTGCCTTAGTCAGACCTTCATCAGTGTCCAGGTCATACTCATCTTCTTCTCCTTCATCATTGGACACGAAAGCCAAGTTCTTGCTCTTCTTTTCAGCCCTATCCGAGAGTCCTAGCTCAAAGGTTTGAAGGGAACCAATGAGTTCATCCACTCTCACGTTGCAAATGTCTTGGGCCTCCTCTATTGCAGTGACTTTCATGTCAAATCTCTTAGGCAAGGATCTGAGGATCTTTCTCACCAGCTTTTCATCTGTCATCTTCTCTCCCAAGGCAGTGCAAGCATTGGCAATTTCAAGAATGTTCATGTGGAAGTCATGAATACACTCTTCCTCCTTCATCTTCAGATTTTCAAATTTTGTAGCCAATAGTTGCAGTCTGGACATCTTTACCTTGGAGGTTCCTTCATGAGTGGTTTTCAGGATCTCCCACGCATCCTTGGCCACTGTGCAAGTGTTGATCAGTCTGAAGATATTCTTGTCAACTCCATTGAATAGAGCATTCAAAGCTTTGGAGTTTCCAAGTGCCAATTCGTCTTCTTCTTTAGTCCAGTCTTCTTCTGGCTTCAATTCTTCAGTGGGCTTTCCTTCTGTGTCCAGCATCTTGGGATGTTCCCAGCCTTTGATGACAGCTTTCCAGGTTCTGCTATCCAGTGATTTGAGGAAGGCCACCATTCTTGCTTTCCAATATTCATAGTTGCTTCCATCAAGAATTGGTGGTCTGTTCACTGGTCCGCCTTCTTTCTCCATGTTCATCAGAATTTATCTCCCTAGATCTCACTCAGTGATTTCGAGTGCCTGCTCTGATACCAATTGAAATTCTGATACTGGGGACAGATGTCGTACAGGATGTCACGACATCACGCTTCAGAACATGCAGTTTATGTGTGTCTGTATGAACAGATTAAACAAGTAAATAACACAAGAGAATTGTTAACCCAGTTCGGTGCAACCTCACCTACATCTGGGGGCTACCAAGCCAGGGAGGAAATCCACTCTCAATAGTGTTAGTTCAAGGTCTAACAGCCCCTGTTTCCAACCTTCTCACCTAACCACTACCCGTGCGATCTCTACCTAAGAGCCACTCTTAGATATGAGAACCTCCGCTCACTCCCTCTCACTCACACTCCCGTGTTTACAATTAAGTCAAAGACACACCAGAGATCAACTCTGAACAAAAGAGATCAACTCTACACACTAGAGATCAACTCTACACACTAGAGATCAACTCTACACACATAGGTCCAACACTTGATGCTAGGGTACCATCAAGGTGGCTCACAAAAGACTCAAGTCCCAAAAACTCACAAACTAACTCTTCAATCCCGGACTTGGTACAGAACTCGTGCAGCCTTCATGATTATATAGCAATTTGCGTTTCTGGGCTGCAACGGCTTGTGCTGGAGGAGATCTATCTTCTTCTGAAAAAAATCTGCAGTTAAAGAACTAGAAGATAACTTTTGATCTTTTAGTTTGAATCTTTAATCTTTAATCTTTAATCCCTGAACGAACTCTTCTTCTTTGAAATTCGAACTTTAATTATCTTTTAATTCGTTCCAGAAGATAGATCATCTAATCTCTTGCTAACTGCACAATAATCTGTTAAAGATATAACAGATTTATATGTCCAGTATTTTCGGGCCGGATGTCAGGACATCGTGTCCGACATCGTGGATCCTGCAGCTTCACTTCTGCACTTGACTTTTATCTTGCATTGTACAGCAACTCCAGTATTCTCGGGCAGGATGTCAGGACATTGTATCCGACATCGTGGATCCTGCAACTTCAATTCTTCATTTGACATTTTATCTTGCCTTGTGCATTGTGCAGCCCGATCTTATTCCTTGACATAACGTTGGACATCATGTGCAGCAACTCAAGCTTTCCTTCATTGTCTAAGTGCTTATGTTTTAACAAAATCTTAGCCAATCTTTTAAAGCTCAGTAGAGCTAAGCACTAACAGAAACTTAACCAAAAGTAAAAGTGATAATTAAAGTGCACAACGGAAATTAAAGAGTGTAGGGAAGAAGAAAACAAACACAAAAGTTTTATACTGGTTCGGTAACAACCTGTGGCTACATCCAATCCCCAAGCGACCTGCGGTCCTTGAGATTTCTTTTCAACCTTGTAAAATCCTTTACAAGCAAAGATCCACAAGGGATGTACCCTCCCTTGTTCTCTTTGAACAACCAAGTGGATGTACCCTCCACTTAAACTAATCCACAAGAGATGTACCCTCTCTTGTTCTCAGTTACAACAACCCAAGTAGATGTACCCTTTACTTGTACCACAAAGGATGTACTCTCCAATGTGTTAAGACAAAGTTCTCAGGCGGTTAGTCCTTCGAAACTTTATGAAGGGGATACAAAAGATATCTCAGGCGGTTAGTCCTTTGAAATCTTTTGTATAAGGGAAAGGGAAGAATCAAAAGAATTCTTAGACTGTGTCATTTTGAATTCTTTGACAAGGGAGAAGGGAGACACAAAAGAATTCAGGTGGTTAGTCCTTCGTTCTTTTGGAAAAGGGAGAAGAGAGACACAAAAAGAATTCAGGCGGCTAGTCCTTCTGAATTCTTTTTGGCAAAGGGAGAAGAGAATAAAAGATATAGCACACTTTTGTTTTCAAGGTTTGGAAAACCATAAAACTTTAGAAAGCTTTTGCAAAGGAAGAAGAAGAAGAAGTTCAAGAAGATGTTCAAAGAGATTCAAAGGTTGTAAAAGAATATGTGGAAAAGTCGTTTGTAAAGGTTGTAAGTGTTGTTCAAATGCAAATCAAGGTCTTGCTTTTATAGACTTTTCAAGTCTGGTCAAGAAAACCATTGGAAGAGTTATAACCTTTAAAAAAACCTGAAAACCATTGGAAGAGTTACATCTTTTGATTTTTGTTCAAAACTTGTTACTGGTAATCGATTACCAAATCCTTGTAATCGATTACACAAAGCTTTTTATGAAAGGATGTGACTCTTCACAATTGAATTTGAATTCCAACGTTCAGATGCATTGGTAATCGATTACCAATATCTTGTAATCGATTACACCATTTTGAAATCAATTGGAACTTTGCGAATTCAGTTGAAAACTTTTGAAATCAAACTTTGCCATTGGCAGTCGATTACAGGAAACTGATAATCGATTACCAGAGAGTAAAAACTCTGGTAACTTAGAAAATTTTGAGAAAAACTCTTTTGAAAAACAAAACTGTGCTATGTTGTTTTTTGAAAAATATTTTCAATACTTCCCTTGTGTAGTCTTCTTGATTTCTTCTCTTGAATCTTGAATTCATCTTCTCTTGAATCTTGAAATCAATCTTCTCTTGATTCTTAAATCTTCTTGATTTCTTCTCATGAAACTTGAAATTAAACTTGATCTTGAACTTGTTGACTCTTTCTTGAAATCATTCTTTGGGCTTTTTGTCATCATCTTTGTCATTATCAAAACTACTTGAATCAACATGATTCATCATCATGAAGCTTGCTTCTACAATTAATAAATACCATAATCATACATAAACATCCATTGGTCCAACATACACTCAACAACCAGTTATCAGTCATCTATAATTCCAATCAATCATGCTCAGTGTGATGCATGCACCTGACCTCAACTCTCAAACGCAATATTGTTCCATTTGTCAGGAAATAGTCTAAGTGTGTCCATGCAACACTCACTTAGGAAAACTAGGCAGCAAGTGTCCAGGTCACCCTGCCCGTGGTGATCAACCCGAGTCTCAAGGGAGTTCCAAACTGAGTGACATGCCCCCAAGTACTTACTGACAAAGTTTATACTATTTCAATGCAATATGAAGTATGAAACATAGGCACCATCAATGCACTAACCGTGGATAATTAAAGATTCTAAGTCATCCCCCTCTAGAGATGTTTAAAACTCTTTAACCACTCTATTTCCTCACTAGGGATATCCATCATGGTCACTGCACCCCCATGTACATACACAACATACATCATCACAATGACATTTTCAACATCAACAACATCTCATCTCAATGTCATTCTCAACATCAACATCATCTCATCTCAATGACATTATCAACAACAACAACATCATCTCATATCAACATAATCATCAATAACATCATCATCTCATATAAATATTATTATAAACACCAGCATCATAACAATTAATATCATCAATAAAAATATCATCAGTAAATCACATTTCGCACATACATACATATATAGTTCACACTCCCCAGGTCTTCAGACGGCATAAGTCTAATAAGAACAATAATGTCATTTATCAATAACAGATGTATCACATCCCATTAGTCAAAAACATTGTTTTTCTTGAAAACCAGCATACACAGGGACACACATACATTCCCATAATTTGGTTCCCTGGCCCCAATTATGGTATCAAAGCCATAAAATTATAATAAACTCCCCTCACCTATCCTGAGCTCTCTATCAACTCCTATCAATGTCACTTAGAGACCTCTCCCATTCACATTCGTCAGTCCAAACGCAAGGTTCTATATACCTAATCGAAGGGAATTTAATATAGATTTAAAAAACAAGGTCAATAATAACATTCGGGGTTAATTACCCCTATCAAAACAAAATGGGGTAAGGGGTGTTTCGGGTTCTACTACAATGAGACGTCATTTTGAAATTCCGACCACGCCAATGTGATCAGGGTTCAACGAAGGTCATGAAAACAACATCAACTTTATAAAAAGATAACTTTTAAAATGTATCATTTTCAAGGGTTTTTCAAAGGAAGTGTAAAAAATCCTATTACAGTACCTAAAACATAAGAGACGCTAAGAGAAGCTCAAATTAACTAGGAGAAAGGCATAGATTACCTCGGAGACACTACAAAAGAAAAGATTGAGAGCTTGTTCTCCACCAAATCCTTGAGGTGAATTCTTAGGATTTCGCTCTAATTAAAAACGTTCCTCTCTGTACGGTGTTTCGGCGGCAAGCAACGGGGGCTCTTGGTGGCCACCAGTGGTCGTGGGTGGTAGAGGAGAAGTTTCTAGGGTGGTTTGGATGGAGTTTTGAGAGGGAGAGGCGTGAAATCATGTTTTCACGTTGAAGAACATATTTATAATCTATAGATCTTGCTTAGCGAGCTCGTCTCACTAAGTGAGAATGCACTTTTGGCGCTAAGGGAAACTTTTCACGCTAAGCACAAATCCCTCTCGGGTTGGGATTTGCACTAAGCGTAACAATTCGCGCTCAGCGCAATTCCCTCTCGTGTTGGAATTGTTCTTAGGGCGCTTCTCGCGCTAAGTGAGATGTCAAAAATTGTTATTTTGCAAATCCCAACAGTCAAAAACTAAAGACGTGGGTTATGAAATCCAGGATTGTGGTTTTACCGGACCAGGTTTAGGTAAAATTTGAAATATCATAATTTCAACTTAGGTCAATAAAACTCCACATAACTCAACATCCACATCAAGCAGATCACACATGGCTAATTCACACCACACCTCAACTCATCCAAGTCAATCATATAATCAAATAACATAATAAATACATTTAAACATTGATTTAAAATTAGCAAAATTTCAAGGTGTTACATTCCTCACCCTTGACACCTTTTTCAAAAATAGCACCTAGAACAAAATAATCCTTGCATAAGTACAAATTCAACATTTCCCACCAAAATATTCACCAATTATTCTAGTTAACTCTAAAAATTGTGAGAGTAATTAGGTTAGAAAATAGGGACCTAAATCTAGAAGATGTCCAAATATATTGGCTAGATTTAATTAGGAGATTTCAAACAAGTTGGCTGAAGACAAGACAAAATCTATCTACAATTCAGAATGCAAATTTTATGAGTTTTAAAACATCTTTATTTCCTAGTTTTACCTTCTTATCACTTACACCCCAAAAAGCATTGATTTGTTCTCTTTTAAACATACTGATCAGAGGTTAATGTGAAAATTTAGACCTCTATCCTCCCTGCATAACATACACCAATAGAACACAGACACACCACACATCAATTCAACATGCTTTTACATTTAAGTCTTCACATTTTCATTACCAACATTTTGGAATGTAATTGATATATGTATTAGGAGTTCAAGTTTTTCATTCAATAATTTAACAACTAGTAGGTACATTACATAGTCAACGTTAGAGGCAAGTTAACTTAGTAAACAACTATAGATGTATAATTAGTAAACACTATTCCCTCTTACATCCCATTCATAGTGTATAATTAGTAAACAACTATTTCATACATATTCATTCTCATGATTATGAATTTCATAAACTAGTGATTAGCAACAATAGATGTCAGTATCCATTCACTCATACAACACTCGACATAAATACATATCCTATACACATACATTTGTATCACCATGTTCAATTTTGTATTCCCATCTCACTTAATGTTTGGTACAATCCTTTAGATTCATTTACGTGTTTTATGCCTCTAATCCTAAAAGTTCACCATATAATAATAATACTCTTTGCACATGATCAACAACATTCACATATCACTAGTGCATATAAACATGTATGTACTTGCACGCTCACAAACACTACAACTAGCATTTCTTGACTTTAACATGACTTGTGGGTTAGCTCTATAAGCTATCCTACTCTACGAATCCAAAGCCATATGGAGGAAATTTTTTGGTCCCCTTGGCATTCCCTATAATATCACAGGATCAACCAAAAAATTTAATAGTATCAAATTGTTGACGCAACAATAATTAACAATTAGCCTAATAGAATTCAGCTACAACTGCTCCAACATGATTAAAAAATTGAATGTTTTGAATCAAACAATTCGATTGCCAAGAAGGGAAATTTTCCTCTTGACCTTATGTGAGTTCTCAAGTTACTAAAGAAAACACTAGAATGGAGGTGAATCTAACAAGAATATGAATAAACATCTATGATAAAAGTTGAATATGAAAGAAAGCAATTGTAAAGACAAATATCACAAGAAGGGGGTTGAATTATGATTTTATAAATTTTTAAAGCCTTTTTGTAAGAAAACAAAGTTATTGTCTATAAGAGAACTTTGTAAGACATATAATTGTTCTTTAAAAAAAACACATTTAGACGATGAAAACAAATTTTTATAAAACAAAAAAAGATTTTCAATACCAAAATCAAATTCAAATCCTAGGTTAGTTAAAACAGATAAAAAAAGATTAGACACAAGAAGTTATATTGGTTTATCTTTACCACTGAGACTACGTCCAATTATAGGCAAACCACCAAGTTGCACTAAATTATCACAAGTTACAAGTATTTTGTCACAACCACTTATGGCTCTTACAAATTAAGCTCTACCCCAAGCTTGAATCAACCCAATATTCTTTCTTCTACCAAGCCATTACTATCTCTATACAAATTTGAAAGATTTGTCGTTTTTGTTTGCACAGTGACTAACTCTTTGAGCATCTTATAGATGAATATACAATCTCAACACTTAGTCTATTCTCTAAAGATAAACAAAGTGTTTTAAGAGATTTTCTAAACTTTACAAGAATTTATGGATAGCTTTTTAAAGAATGTGTGTAAGGTTTGTGTTTCATTACTTCAAAGCTTCTGGTATTTATAGGTCTTCATCTTCAAGTGTTTGTTGCTTCATAATAGATGAACTTCTTCACTTAAGCATTGTTTGATGACTTTGGTCATTGGAGCATCTAATGCTTGCATTAAAATGCACTTCTTTTCTCATGCAGAGAAACCATTCTTATTGGTTTTTGTGTAAAACACATAAGCAGAAAACTACTTCTCTTTGGTCAGAGCACTTTGCACAACAGAGTGCATCTTTTGATGGAGCTTAGTAACTTTCAGATTTTGGGCTTCATTAATTCTTCATGGGGTTCATCAAATCCTAGGAGAATGTTTTTGCAAAACAAATCTCAAACATAGTATTAAATGAAATCTTGAAAGCCAACTCTTAAAATGATGTACCAAATCGTGGTTTTGGCTTGTTATTGTTTGATGCTTCAAATGCAGACTAACGAAACATGTTCTGATATTTGATGGTTTTAATATTTGTATTAATTTGCATCTAATCAAAATAATTAGGAGTGTTGATTTGTCTTAATACACAAATAAATTTTGACTTAACAATCTCTCCCTTTTTGATGATGCCAAACAAATATAGATTTAAAAGTTGAAGGCAAACTTATGAGATATATCAGTTAAGAACAATCATAGTCTTATCTAATGTAACAAATAATATGATATAAGAAACATATGGCATCATAAGACTTTGAGATAAAGTCTATTCATTCATTAGAAAACATCTTATTTTATTTATCAAAGGTATTTTCATCAAGTATATGTGATAAATACAGGGGAAAAATGATATAAGCACAAGAGCTTCCCTTAACATGATGCTTTCGTTAGATTTTGGTGCCCCCTCATAAGATGCAATCTTCTTCATCTTTTACATCTTCTCCCTCTTTTGGTTGGCATCTGTTGGACAAGTGGCCTTAGAAATTTTAAGAAGGGGGGTTGAATTAAGATTTCGTTGACTATTCCTAATTGATATTTTCCCTTTCTTAATTATTCCCTAGATTCAATTAATTCTTTATTAACAAGTTACTGAAATAATAAATGAAGGAAAATAACTTGCGGAAATGTAAAGACAACAACAAATAAAAGAGATAAGGGAAGAGAGAATGCAAAACTGGATTTATCCTGGTTCGGCCACAACCCGTGCCTACATCCAGTCCCCAAGCAACCCGCTTGAGATTTCCACTATCCTTGTAAAATCCTTTACAAGCAATGAACCACAAAGGAATCCCCTCCTTTGTCTTCAGTGATTACAACCAAGAAGTTATGCCCACTTCTTGCAATGAACCCAAAAGTGGTTAGTCTTTTGAGTCCAGTGATAACAACCAAGAAGTTGTACCCACTTCTTGCAATGAACCCAAAATCGGTTAGTCTTTTAAGTCCAGTGATCAACCAAGAAGCAAATCCACTTCTTGCAATGAACCCAAAAGCGGTTAGTCTTTTGAGTCCAGTGTTTATCAAAGAAGACCTTCTCTTGAAAAATAGTCACCAACAGTAGGTCTCTAGAAAAGCTTTTTGTAAGAATGGAGGAGCAAAGGAAAATAGAATAGCAACAATTTTTGCCCAAATAAACTTTTCTTGACAAAGCAAGTATTTGAATAGAAACTCTTAGAAAGATGTTGAGAATGATTCAGATAATCTATATTTTTTGAAATTCGTGTCATGGTCACATATTTATAGCCATTTGATGGCTCTTGAAGAAACCATGTTAAAAGTTGTGACTCTTGGCAATTTCTTCAAAACTAGTCACTTTAAAAGTTGTGACTCTCTTGAAAACTAGTCACTTAAAAGTCATGACTCTCTTGAAAACTAGTCACTTTAAAAGTTGTGACTCTTGGCAAATTCTTCAAAAACTAGTCACTTTAAAAATCGTGACTCTTGGCAATTTATTTTTCAAAACCAGTCACTGGTAATCGATTACCATTATAGTGTAATCGATTACACATCTATACTTGTGACTCTTCATGTTTAGATTTAAAAACCAACGTTTAGAAACACTAGTAATCGATTACAAATGTTGTGTAATCGATTACATAAGTTTGGAAATGTTTTATCACAAGTTGTGACTCTTGAAATTTTAAATTCAACGTTCAAAAACATTGGTAATCGATTACATGCCCATGGTAATTGATTAATACTTTGTAAAACAGTTATAAAACTGCTTAGGGCTTCTGGTAAGCGATTACTGCCTTCTAGTAATCAATTACCAGAGAGTAAAAACTCTGGTAAAAGATTTTTCTTTGAAAAATTCTTTTGTTCAAATTGTGCTATTCAATCTTTTCTTTGAAAAAATATTTTATACTTATCTTGATGTTTTTCTTGAAGTTCTTGCATATCTTGAGTCTTCTCTTGAATCTTGATTCTTGATTGAATGACTCTTTGATTTTTGAAACTTACTTGAATCTTGATTCTTGACTTGAGTTTTTGGCATCATCAAAATAAGCTTGGAAGCTTTGCTTCCACAACATCCTCTTCATAAAGCTTCCTTAGACACTCATCACAAGAATCATTAGAATATAAGGAAAGAGAAATAGAACTACCTGGAGGAGTGGGGGTTTTGGGAGGCTTCCATCTAGTCAACTTTTTGTAGAAGAAAACTCCAATAAGAGATAGCTTGGAAGCTTCCTTCTTGACGTAGGCCATGTCTTCCAAGGATTAAGCAAGAGCTTCTCTCATCCTTTGAAGCTCAGCCTCAATGAGTCTGACATAATCCTTTGAGGGTGGAGGCTCATAGACTCCTATAGCAAGAACAAGCTGATATGTTGCATCTTCAACATCAGAATCCACTTTTTCAATAATAGGTTGAACATGATGAGTCAAGATGAATCTGGAGTGAGGTAGACACACAATAAAAGAGAAGTTGCATAGCACCAAACTCCCTCTTCCACAAGAAGACCATTTGAAAGGAGTCTCAATTGTGAATGGGGAATGATTTAGAGTCTCATAGAAACGTCCCACTTCATGATGCACTCCATCTACTAGGGGCTTCTCATCTAGTTCCATACCTGAGCAATGAGTGTTGAGTCTATAGAACCTTTGCATATCATACATGTAAAATCTTGAAATCTCATTCTTCTACTGCATAACTTTTGGTTCATGCTTGAAAAGTATGTCTGGGCGAGCCTTTATATATCTTGTTGTAGGGGCATCTTCATCATCTTTTGTCATCAGCTCTTTGCCCTTGTAGTAGTTAGCCTTTTGATAAAGTACATGTTTGTCCATTGCTACCTAAAACTGAGTGTTTGGAGTGGCTAGACATGAAAACTGAGAGCCTATCATGAAAGACATATATGTTTTGAACCTCCCTAATATTTGAAATGAAGTTTGCCTTGCTCTAATCTCTTCTATGTAAGTACACAACTTCAACCTCTGTTCAACTCCATAGTCTAATTTCTCCCACTCTTGAAATTTTGGGATGTCTTCTGCTACATCCAGAGCTATATCCTTAGTCTGAAAGGTGTATTCAACCTTGGTTCAATCCTAAGGGAGAATAACATTCATAGAAAACATCAGACATAATAGTTGTTGAAGATATAGAGGAGCTATATCCCTAGGTTCCCTTTCCTTGTATAATCCAAGTGCATCTTCCTTTTCTTCTAGAAGTATTTCTCTTGAAGAATACTTGAAAGGATCAATCCTTAGGAAACTCTCCTTCCAAAGCTTGACTAAATTAAACTTTTCATGATCAACTTGCTGCATATTTGGGTGGAGAGTGTGGGAGCCAACATCGCCTTTCTCTTTCTAGACTCTATTGCAAGTTTGCAACTCCAAGATTCTATAACCTCTAAAGCGAGGATAATATCGAAGTTTGACATCAGGCTCAATAGGTACAATCGGTGGAGGTAGAGTTCTTGAAGGAAGAAGCCGTGCGAATCTTGCTTCACCAAACAATGATTAAGTCTTTTAAAGAGATTGGTCAATCTGATGGGTCCTTTAGTCATGTGTTGCATTTTCCTCTTTTTCCATAAGCACTTGTATGTCCTCCATGCTGATAGATGTTGGAGCCCCATATATACTTTTGTCGCAACCTACCCTTCAGTGGGAGGGCGACACGAAGGCTCACGGGTGCGTCTTCCAAGAGAGGAAAACGCGCGGAGTCGCCACCAACATTTATTTGAGGAAAACGTTAGAAAAACCAAAAGTGTGTCTACGAACTTTAAGTATGAAAGGTTCGGGAGTTGTTTTTACGGACGGGGAAGGTAGTAGCACCCCACGCGTCCGTCACAAGGGATGACAATCTCTAATCAAGTGTGCAAATCATGACTTCAAAATTTGTTTATTTTCCCTTTTTTTATGTATTTTACTTTTTGTGGTCGACAAGGGTGTTTCCCTCGCTCCTACGTATTCCTCAATTGTGATGAAGAAATCAGACCTACGTAGTTCTTACGTAAGAATTGAACGTTGGTTAAGTTGTTTTGATCTTTTTTAGCAAGATTGTTTTTAATCGCATAAAAGTCATCTAAGGCGTTGGACCTTTAAACGACCTTTTGATTTTTGAAAAGGGAGAATCGTTAAGGCGCTGGACCCTTTCGAAAAATCTTCTCAATTTTGAAAGGCGAGAATCGTTAAGGCGTTGGACCTTTAATGATATCTTGTTTTTTAGAAGGAGAGAAACTTTAAGGTGTTGGACCTTTAACGATCTCTTTGTTTTTTTTAAAGGAGAAAAACGTTAAGGCATTGGAACTTTAACTATCTCTTCATTTTTTGAAAGGAGAGAAACATTAAGGCATTGGACCTTTAACGATCTCATGGGGTTGACAAAAGGTGGGCTTGTGCTCCTACATATCCTCAATTGCGATGAGAAAATCAGACCTACGTAGTTCTTCGCGACCGTTTAAGGTGTTGGACCTTAAAACGGTTTCAAATGACCTTTCCATGGACAAAGCTTGGTTTGTGAGTTGATTTTAGCCTCTGTTTCACTTGGTTATTTATCAACTCATTTAAAAGAACTTTCAAAGTAAAATGTCCGATTGGAGCTTATTACCTTTTTCTGATTAACCGAGGTTACAGTGTGAACGATTGGTTGAATTTTATTTTAATAGTGATTACACGAGATTACAACACAAATGATCGGTTGAAATTCATTTTCATTTATTAGGTGAGGTAACGAATTAAACGATCAGTCAAAGCTCGTTAAAAATGAAAGAAAAGGATACCAATATGAAGAGGAAAGCAAACAAAGCAAGAATGGACCACTAAGGGTGCATAGAATGAATTGAAAGCTTTGAAATCGAAAACTAACTGGTTGAAACTCGACAAACAATGAAGAACGAACAAAGAACGGCGAAGAATGGCGAAGAACCTCCACTGAATTGATCATGGAAACGTCTCGAAAGTGTTACGAAAGCATCTCGGCTTGGATTTTTTTCCTTCTTTCTTCTTCTCCTCACTAATTTTAAGTGATTCCTGAGCTCCAATGGTGTTAGGGACCTTCCCTCATCATCCCACGCCCGCTTTTATAGCCAAAATGGGGAGGAGCTTGCCGCCCAGCTCACCCAGGCGAGCAAGTTGCTTCCTGACGAAGTTTCCTGATCGCACCTCCCAAATTGATTAGTTCACCCTCATTTTCGTATCCCTTGAATTGATCATGGAAACGTTATGAAAGTGTTACAAAAGCACCTCAGCCTTGATTTACTTCTTCTTTCTCCCTCTTTTCACTAATTGTAAGTGAAATATGCCTGCCCAGGGTTACGGAAGCCCCCCTATGTCATTTTATAGCAAAATGGGGGAGGTGGTTGCCGCCCAACTCGCCCAGGCAAGCTGGGTTGCTTCCACCTGAAGCAACAAAATGCCCAGAATCTTCTAGATGGGCCCAGATGGGCGCAATGCTAGTTGTCGCAACCTACCCTTTTATGAGCGAGCGAGGCGAGGCTCACAGGTGCGTTTTCCAAAGGAGGAAAATGCTCGGAGTCGCCACCAACGTTTATTTGTGGAAAACGTCGGAAAAACCGAAGGAAACCGGTCATAAAGAATATTCCAGATTCGGGAGTTGTATTTACGTTTGAGGAAGGTATTAGCACCTCTCACGTTTGTCCCAAAGGACAACAGCCTTAAATTAGAATTGTGTGAAATTGTGTATCTAAACTTTTATTTCTTTTTATT
Source organism: Glycine soja (assembly GCF_004193775.1). Lineage (NCBI taxonomy): Eukaryota > Viridiplantae > Streptophyta > Magnoliopsida > Fabales > Fabaceae > Glycine > Glycine soja. The sequence goes on from NC_041004.1 coordinate 24,166,932, forward strand.
TTTTGAGGTCGACAAAAGCGGGGCTCTTGCTCCTACATACCCTCCATCGAAGAGGAAATCAGACCTACATAGTTCTTTCTTAAGGGTGAATCAAGCGATTCTTTTTACTTGGAAGGTGATTATTTTAAGGCGTTGGACCATAAAAATGATCCATTTTGGTAAGAAAAACTGAGATATTTGAACTTTTCAAATCCCTTTTTTAGTGATTTTTTTTGGACGAGCTTGACTTTACGGGTTGATTTTAGCCTTAGTTTCACTTTAGTTATTAGTCAATTCAATTAAGAAAGAGAAATCCCAAAGAGAAACATCCGATTGATTTTTCCGCTTTATTTTACTAAAAGGTATTTTTTTATTATTATATTATTATTTTACCTCTTTTTGGTTTCCAACGTGGTTACGGCATGACCGAATGGTCGGATTTCATTTTAACAGAAATTAACGGATATTACAAATCAAATGATCGGTGGAAATTTATTTTATTTTTTGATTAGGCGAGAAAACAACTTAAATGATCGGTTAAAGCTCGTCAAAAATGGAAGAAAAGAAACTGAAATTGAACAAAATAAAAATGAAAGCCAAGAAACAAGAAATGAATTAAAAGTCTCGGATTTGGAAACTTACCCGTTGAAGAATGAAGAACGGATGAAGAACGGAGGAAAACCTTCACGGATTTGCTTACGGAAACGTCTTGGAAGCATTACGGAAGCACCTCGGCTTGGATTTTCTTCACGGAAACAATTTTTTTCACCCAAAACAGCTGAAATACATCACCAGGGTGATCCGGGACCCTTAGAACAACCCCCTTCAGCCTATTTATAGGAAAAAGGGGGAGGAGGTTGCCGCCCAGCTCGCCTGGCGAGCTGGGTTGCGGAAGCAACCCAGCTCCGAAAATACTCTGGAAGGCCCAATTTCAAATTTTCAAAATTGCTATTTGCACCCCCCATTTTTGATAAGTTCACCCCCCTTCTTTCGTAATTTACGGAAAAGTTACGGAAGCCTATAGGACTTGATTTTCTTCTTTTTTTCTCTTCCTTCTCACTCATATTAAGTGAAATATGCTTATTTAGGGTTATGGGAATTTTATGGAAGCATTACGGGTGTCTCGGAAGCCCCGAAAGCCCATTTTTTAACAAAATGGGGGAGGTGGTTGCCACCTAGCTCGCCCAGGCGAGCTAGGTTGCTTCCACCTTAAGCAAGAAATTTCCCAAAAACCTCTAGAAGGGCCCAGATTCGAAAATTACTATTTGCACCCCCATTTTACAAAATACACCCCTTTGCATTTTTTGGTGATTATTTTTCCCTAATGTTACGAAACTTTACGAATTTCGTAACGATACTTGTTTTCTTTTCGTAAGGTTACGGAACCTTACGGATCATATAATTACTCCTTTTTTAGCTTTCGAAGAGTTACGGAAACTCACGGATTGCGTAACAATACTTCCTTTTGATTTCCGGCACGTTACGAGATTTCACGGATTGCGTAACAACGCTTCCTTTTGATTTCCGGCACATCTCAGGACCTCACATATTGTGCAACAAAGGGCGCCAAGTACCTCGAGGCGGTCAATCAAAGGTTGCATGCCATCAAGCAATAGTCCTCAGACAAAATTAGGGTTTGACAGTTTCCCCTCTTTACTTACCTTTTATCGGAGATAAGAGGAAAGCAAAGATAAAACACTGATTTCGTCCGTCTTCGCCCTTTCCGTGATTAGTCTATGACGACTCCCATCTCTCCTTCTTCTTTCTCTGCACAACACAAAACAAACACAAACAACAAAAACACCAATAACATAATATACATATATACACATGTTTGGTGAAGGAACCGATCGGGAAAATAACAAAAACCACATTTCCCAGTCACCGGAGGCTCCGCACTTAATGGTGGAGGACACATGAACAGCGCTAGGCAACAATTCATGGGTCTCCGAACAAGATTTTGAGGGTGGAGGATAGGCGAACAACGCTAGGCAATCAATTCGCGGGGCTCTAGACTCGATGGAGGAGGACACATGAATGACAATCAATTCATGGGGCTCCGAATAAGATTTGAGGGTGGAGGATAGGCGAACAACGCTAGGCAATCAATTCGCGGGGCTCCAGACTCGTTGGCGGAGGATGCATGAATGACAATCAATTCATGGGGCTCTGAATAAGATATTAGGGTGGAGGATAGGCGAACAACGCTAGGCAGTCAATTCGCGGGGCTCCAGACTCGTTGGTGGAGGATGCATGAATGACAATCAATTCATGGGGCTCCAAATAAGATTTGAGGGTGGAGGATAGGCGAACAACGCTAGGCAATCAATTCGCGGGGCTCCAGACTCGTTGGTGGAGGATGCATGAATGACAATCAATTCATGGGGCTCCGAATAAAAGTGGAGGATGGAGGATAGGCGAACAGCGCTAGGCAATCAATTCACGGGGCTCCAGACTCGTTGGTGGAGGATGCATGAATGATAATCAATTCATGGGGCTCCGAATAAAATTTGAGGGTGGAGGATAGGTGAACAGCGCTAGGAAATCAATTCGTGGGGCTCCAGACTCGATGGTGGAGGACACATGAACAGCGTTAGGCAATCAATTCATGGGTCTCCGAATAAAATTTGTTGGTAGGACCGAATGGTCCACCGGTTTTTTCCACCTAAAAAGGCAAACATGTTTTTGCAAAGAAAAATAAATCATTCGCGAGAGCACCATATCTTAGAGAAACAATATACCCATGCCAAAGGTAATTTTCCTTGTAACCGAAAATGAAGGGCAAGATGTCAACATTTAGCTTTTAAAAGAACATTCAGGGGAAACATCGGGTCAAACTGAAACTGGGAATAAATCACTCATAGTGTATAAAAACTCACACAGGCAAGTGTTTTACCCTAATCCCAAACCATAACTGCACCATGACTTTATTTTGCACACAATTTCCTATCGAACCAAAAGATCACACGCACGATCACGGATCAATAGGATTTTCTCGAGGGTAGTGTTTTTGGAGAGGAAACTGGGTGTTTCGGTCTTTTCCTCATTGTTTAAGTGGGACGGGATATCGCCAGTCGAGAATGACTTTGAATGGCAATCCCAAAGGAAGAACCACCTAAAAATGGGTTTTCCTTTGTCGGCAGTCATTTACCTAGCCGAAAATTTATCTGGTCTGAAGATCCTCTGTTCTCTTTCTTTCATTGATCGGGAATTACTCTGTTTTCGTCCGAACTTTTCCTTTTTACATTCTTCCAATCTTTGATCGGGAATCCTTCTTTTCCTTTCTTTTCATTTTTTCCTTTTCTTTCTTTTCATTTCTTCCTTTTCTTTCTTTTCATTTCTCCCTCTCCATTTCTTTCTTTGGGAAATCGGGTTTTAGCATTCGTTATTTGCTCTCCCTTGAGGAGATTCCGCTGTCCTTTGCTTTGGGGGAAAGGATGAGGATTCTTTTTATAGGCCAAGGTTCAAAGTAGTCTAAGGTTGTGTCTCAACGGGGTCTTTTATCGTGGGAGCCCGATCTTGATATCTGGGGCAAAACAAATTCGTGGGTCAAGGTGTCGTTCTCGGGTTGAACTTCCATATTATTTCCACAAGGCACGTGCAACAATGATGATTTGGAAACAACGTGCAAAATTAGTCATGGCCACAGCCAGGTGGGCACTCAAGCATCCCGTTTATGGCATTGTGATACTACAGTTGGGGATTTACACAAACAGACCCAACATTTCCAAATTATGTTCTTTCATCAGTTCAATGAATCCATCCATTCTTATCTCGGTTATTCAGGAAAATAAACTCTTAGCGTCAGTCCCTTGTTTCCAAAAGATATGTTTGCTCTCTACGAATGATTTATGCTTCCTATGACCATAACATGCCGACCTTTGAGGTCTTTCTTTCTTTTTCCTTTTTGTTTCATTTTTTATGTTCACAAAAAACTATTCATCCATTGCCATCTATGAGAAAAACTTTCCTTTGTACACCTACATTCCTATACATGACGAACTTTTTCTATATACACGCATTAAAACCCTTTCTCTTCACGTCAACACGGTCTATATACAAACCCTATTCATGTTCAAAGATTTCTTTTTTTGTTTTTTCCAACACACACCCGTAGTTTATACAAAAAATTTCTTTATAACACTCGTCACTCACACACACAAGAATTTCTTTTCACACATTATTTACACACACAAAATCCTTCTATACACATTTTCCTTTTACATATATATAAAAAACCTTTTTCTTTTCTTTTTATATATATAGACATGACATTTATTCACAACGCTTCTTTCTTTTTATCATGATTTTTGTTCATTTTATTTTTAGGACGACGTTCCTAAATGAAAACTCTACAGGGTTCCGAAATCTCAACAAACACTATTGACAACAACGAAGTAAGCACTAACATAACAGTTCAAACGACATGTATGCACAAAACAAGAGTCAAACAAAACAAACAAACGTTAGTCCCTCAAGTTATACAAAATAAAATGATATGTAACAGATAAAAGAGGAAACATAAAAAGAACATGAATCTGGGGATCCCACGGTCATGTGGCTTCACATGCCACCGAACTCTTGGGTCACGGTAACAAAAAGTGGGGTGGTCGACAAAAACAGGGCTTTTGCTCCTACGTATCCTCAATTTGTGATGAGGAACTCAGACCTATGTAGTTCTTGATAACTGTGAGACTAAAAATAGTCTCGGTGTTTTCTTCACTAAAATGCGAACATGCTTTAGTAAAGAGACAAAACTTCCAACTGATCAGAGCAACATATGCTTTTTCTTTTTTAAAAAAAAATTGACGTGTCTATTGGGGAAGGAGAGTATGCTGATGAAATTTTCTCATAACCATAAATGAGATTTTGGATGTTAGCATTTCGTTTCTAAATGACCATTTAGAGGAAACACTGAGTCCAACAAAGATAGGAGAAAATCACTCAAAGTGTATCAATCTCACATAGGTAAGTGTTTTATCCTAATTCCGAACCATAGATATGTCACGACTTGATTTTTCAAATCATTTCCTATCAAATCAAATATTACATGTGTGATCATGGATCAATAGGACTTATTTTGGGAATGGTTTTTAGGTGGGGAATTTGGCTTTGAGTGTTTTTGCCTTTTCCTCTTCTGTTTTTGTTTAGTGCGTGGCGAGAAAGTCGCTAGCGCACAGGATTTTGTCGGCAATCAAAGAGAGAGGACCATTTTAGGTCGTGGTTTCCTTTTTCTTGTTTACTTGGTGACAATTCTGTATTGTTCAGATATTGTTTGGTCCAAAGACCTTTCTGGATGTTTCTTCTGTTTTCTTCCGATCCTTGATTGGGAATTTTCTTTCCTTTGTTTTGCTTTCTCCCACTCTTTGATTGGGAATTTTTTTTTGTTGTTTTCCGAGGGCAAGGATTATGATAAGTTGGGATTTTGGCTCAAGGCTTGTAGAACGGCTGGTCATGATATATGTCAGGGTTTGGCCAGCAGTTCGGGGATAAAGGGGATGTCCTACATTATTTCCATGATACTCATGCAACAATGATGATTAGGAAATTTTATGCAAAACTGGTCATGCATGCACCCATGTGGACACTCAAGCATCAAGTTTTTATGGTCATGTGACACTAGGGCTCAGGATTCATTTTCCCTATTTTAAGTCAACCCAGCGTTTCCAAAATATGTTCTTTTATCAAATCATGCATTCATCCGAGTCCATTTTAGGCGTTTGAAAAATTTTCATAGCATTCACTCTTCAGGTGTATACACATTTTTTTCAAAAACTGGTTAAGATCAGTAAAATCTTTCAAAGAAAAGTTGGAAATTATCTCTTTCCACAAGCATGTTGTTTTTTAGCTAGACAACTTTTTATTATTATTATTATTATTTTCTATTTTTTTCCCTTCTTTTTCTTTTCTTGCTCGCTCTCTTTTTTTCATGAGGTATTTTGCTACCTAAACATACGTATATTTTTGTGAGGTATTTTGCCATATACATGCGTGTCCAATGTATCTTGCTACCTAAACATACATATATATGTTTTGTGAGATATTTTTGCTATATACATGGATATCCAAGGTATCTTGCTACCTAAACATACATATATATATATATATATTTTGGGAAGTATTTTTGCTACATACATGCATATCCAAGGTATCTTTCTACCTAAACATACATATATATTTTGTGAAGTAATTTTTTGCTACATACATGCATATCCAAGGTATCTTTCTACCTAAACATATATATATATATATATATATATATATATATATATTGGTGAGGTATGACTACCTTCCGAGTTTGTGCTTGTTTTATTTAAATTCCTAGGATCATGAGCAACTAGGTGTGTCCTGCTATGACTTGAGAAACAAAAATGATCAAATAACAAGCAGAGATTTAAAAGGTACTAGGTTGCCTCCTAGTAGTGCTTCTTTAACGTCTTGAGCTGGACGCTTGATGGCTTGTCGGTCACGAACCTAGTACTTTGCTTACCTTTGGCTTTGGGCTTGGTCGCCTATTGCTCGGCCATGGGTCGTAAGCAACGCTCTAACCTTTTTGTGGATGAGATGAGGTGAACTCTAGAGGTGATGGCGGTGCGTCTGTTGCCCGCTGCCGGCCATCCCCAGGCTGCTGTGGTGTTTCGCCCAGCGCCTGCCTGGGGATGCAGTACTTCTTGATGAAAGCTCGATTAGTAGGGGGCCTGATGACCATGTTGGGGGCGACAGGCACTCCGTAGAACTGACAAAGGCCTGTAATTAGAGCTTGACAACTCCAAGACCCTGTTAGACCTCTTCGGGTCCACTGGGTGTCTTGCGGGCGCGATCCCTGCAAACAATAGATGAAATCAGAAATTAGTTTAGCGATGTGCATACTTACCTATGTCATGATGACGTGACCTTGCCGGGGGGAACGAGCACCCTGTAGGACTACAGAGGCCCGTAACCAAAGCTGGAAACCCTAGGGCCCTGTTGGACTTCTCCGGGTCCACTGGGTGTCTTTGTGTGTGCGATTCCTGCAAACAATAGATGGTATCAGAAATCAGTTGAACCATGTGTATACTTACCTATGTCACAATGGCATGACCTTGCTGGGGGAACGGGCACCCTGTAGGACTGACGAAGGCCCGTAACCAGAGCTGGAAACCCCAGGGCCCTGTTGGACTTCTTTGGGTCCACTGGGCGTCTTGTGGGCGCAATCCCTGCAAACAATAGATGACATCAGAAATCCATTGAGCCATGTGCATACTTACCTATGTCATGACGGCACAGACCAAACTGATACATCTGCAAGGGAAGATTGGCATTGTGGTCGCTGGGCAGAATGTGGCTAAGTAGCAACATCATCCATATCCATGTAAGAGTGGTCATGTTGGTGCGTATGATCCGCACTCGTCTTTTTGCAGTGGCACGGATGAAATCTTGCCCCGGTATGCATAGTAGATGCGTGATAGCCTCCCTCTCTGGATGTGCTCGCATAGTTGGTCGCCCTTCAATATCAGGGGGTGGCCCAGGAATTGATAAAAGGAAACTACTGGCCCCTTAACCAGGAGCACAAGTCTCGGTTAAGCATCTAAGGGCAAAGGACCTTATATTCTCTTAAGGTGTGGATATGGAGCGCACAGAAAATGAGGACGCGCAGCCCTCTAAAGGCGAGGGCGTGCAGCCCTCTGCAGGCGAGGATGTGCAGTCCTCTGATGGCGAGGACATATAGTCCTCTAAAGGTGATAGGTACTAGTACCCAAGGGTCCAACTTTATGAGAAAACAAGAGATCGAATCATCGAGAGGGCCGGTCATCCAAAAAGATTGGACACGAGATGTAGGAAATCTATGCAGTTAACATGATTTTTAGGGATGCAGACGCATGCAACCTTTGTTGTGAAATTTGGTAATGCTGACCTCATATGAAACAATGCAATGCAATGGAAAGTTGTACAATGTTCATGACATTCTTTCCCTATTTTTTGATTTTGATTTTGATTTAATTTTTTTGGAAAACACAGATTGATTGTCCTTTTGAAAAAGGTGATAATTCATGCAACCTTATCCTATCTTTTGCAAATCTCTCTGGGGATTCCCTAGAGTGTATGTTCTGTTTGATTTAGTCACTTGACTATTTTGGAGTGACGGCAATGGAGCCGTTTGACGTTTAATCAATCTATTGAAATTCCAGCGTTTGTCTCCCTTTTTTTCTTGTTTAAAAACATCGACGGGTGACAACTTTTGATCTGCCCCTATGTTCACTTGAGGCTCATGCACGATGCCCCTCATTGCCCCAGTGTAAGGCTTTGAGGTACCAATTGTTATCTTTCGTCATGACCTTGTAGCAAGGAACCTATTGGGTGAGAACTTCTAATCTGCCCCTAGGTTCGTTTGAGGTTTATGCATGGTGCCTTTCATTGCCCCAGTGTAGGGCTTAGAGGTACCAATTGTTGTCTTGTTTTCATAACCTCATAGTGAGGAAGAATGAAAGAAGCAGTTGATTCTTGCAAAAAGAATTTTCCAAGGACGAGAAATAGTTGAAAGATTTTTCAGTTGATGGATTAAGTCAAATGACTCCTATGTAGAAGCAAGATGTTTTGATGTCATGATGATGCTAAAGGATCAAGTGCTTCTAAGTTTTATTCAAGACAAGAATCCAAGAAAATCAAGATATATGATCAAGTTGATCTCTAGAATCTTTAGGAAGAAATTTCCAAATTGAAAAAAACAAAAGGTTTGACCAAAGAATTCTATCATTTCAAATTGAGATTTGCTCTCTGGTAATCGATTACCACCAGCTGAAAATGTTTATAACAGTCACTAGAAATTTGAATTCAAAATTTATAACGTGTAATTGATTACACATGGATGGTAATTGATTACCAGCAATTTATTGAACGTTTTAATTCAAATTTTTAAAACCTATAATCGATTACACAAGTCTTGTAATCGATTACCAGAGGGGGTTTTCAGAATATAATTTCCAAGAGTCACATCTATTCAAATGGTTTATGAATGGCCATCAAAGGTCTATTTATATGTGACTTGGAAACACGAATTTAAAGAGAGTTTTCATTGCCCAAAAAGTTTTATCCTCTCAAAAGATTAAGAGTTTTTCTGAACTGAAATGTCGTATCCTCTAAAAAAGATTCCTTGGTCAACCACTTGCATATTTAATAAGGAATTTTGATTGATCTTCATTGTACAATCTATCTCTTTCAAGAGAGATCTCTTCCTCTCTTCTTCTTATTTCTGAAAAGGGATTAAGAGACCGTGGGTCTCTTGTTGTAGAGGATTCTTGAACACAAGGGAAGGGTTGTCCCTATGTGGTTCAGACTTTGTAAAAGGAGTTTTACAAAGAGAGTGGAAAATCTCAAGTGGGTTGCTTGAGGACTGGACGTAGGCACGGGAAGTGGCCGAACCAGTATAAATCAAGTTTGCATTCCTCTCTTCCCATAAACCTTTTTTTATTGATTGATATTTATCTTTTGCTTTAAAGAAGTTTATTTTGAATTGTCTTTTGAGTAAATCATGTTAAGGGTGCATTGTTAATCCAAAAAGAGAGAGTGAAATTTTAATTGGGGAATAGTCTTTGTATCTTAATTCAACCCCCCTTTTTCTTAAGGTAACTGAGGCCATTTGTCCAACATCCTATTCTTGATAACTCACTTCTCTCTAAAAAGACAAACTTTCTGGAATGATAAAATGAGGTCACATGAACGTCTTGAAAACACAGTCAATCAAATGCTTTTTTTTCTTTTTGAACTCTTTCTATTTTTATTTTGAAACTTATTTGTTTTGAACTTTACTCGTTGTTTTACGGCACCCCCACCAACGTGCAAGACAAGTAATCTCTGATTGAACGGTCTTGGAAGTCAGCACTCAGGAATGCATGTTGCTTGAGCAAACAAACCAATGGCTTGCACCCACATTCCAGTGGAAGCAAAGATGTAATTACGAGAGGATGAGGGACAAAGATGTCAGACTTATCCATTTTATTTAGCATTGTAACTATGGTTTACAATAATGGCATAGACTTGAAAATCCTGATGAGTCATTAGAGACATCTAACAACAGCTTTCAAAATTGCCCCATGTGTGGTGTTGCTTGTCAATGTTAGGATTTACACGCGATTCTCCTCAAATTTCAGCCGGTCCGCATCAATTAGACTTTGCACCTTATGCTTCAGGGTCATGCAATGCTCAATGGGATGCCCCAGGGCTCCTCCATGATATGCACATGTTGTGTTCAAGTCGTATCCTCGGAAAAATGGAGGTTGAGGAAACCTAGCAAGGGTTATGGCTACCATTGAATTATTGAATAGATATGAGAGCAAGTTTAGCATATGACACCGGAATTTGGGGTGAATCCTACAGGCTTTTTGCTGCAAAATTCCTTTTTGGTTGGTGTTTTGGTTCGTGCTAAAGGTGGTGTTTAGCATTGGTTGTGTGGTAGACAGACTTTGTGGTTGATTTAGGGATGGCCTTTATGGATAACTGGGTGGTGGGTAAGGAGAAGGTTTGTTATTGGCTGAGTAATGACATTGTTGGGTTGGTGGGAAGTTTGGCCATGTAGGAATGACAGTCGCAGCATGGGTTTCTCCTTCATTTTCACCCTCTTCATTTGCCCCAGTTTTCTCATTCGTCCAAGTAGGATGATTAAATTTTCCTCTTTTCAGACCTGCTTTGATCCTTCTGCCGGTGAAGACCAAATCCGCAAAGCTCGAACGTGTGTAACCCACCATTTCCATAATAGAGCACTGGTAACGTGTCTATTATCATTGTGATAATCTCTTTCTCTATTATTGGGGGCGCTACTTGAGCTGCCAAGTCTCTCCATCTTTGGGCGTATTCTTTGAAAGATCTGTGCCCCCTTTTTGCACATGTTCTGTAGTTGCATCATATCCGAAGCCATTATACTGACACTGCCTAACGAAGGAAACCATTAGGTCCTTCCAAGAATGGACTCGGGAAGGTTCCAAGTTAGTGTACCAGGTAACAGCTACCCCAGTAAGACTTTCTTGGAAGGAATGTATCAGCAATTCCTTATCTTTTGCGTATGCCCCCATCTTCCGACAATACATCTTTAGATGGTTCTTGGGGCAAGTAGTCCCCTTGTACTCGTCAAAGTCTGGCACCTTGAACTTGGGAATGACCATGTTTGGGTATTAGGAACAACTCTTCTAGGTTAGCAAAGGCATAATCTTCACCTCCTTCAATGGCCCTGGGCCTTTCCTTTAGATGATCCACCTTTCCCATTTCCGCCATAGCATGAGGGTTTTTAATCGTTGTGGAATGCAAGGGGTGTGGTTGTGGGTGATACTGAGGGCCCTCCAAAGTGCTTTGCAGGGGTATATCACCAACTGCTTGCCCTTCAGTGGCATATCCAAGGCAAGGCTCGGAGTCGGCTGGATTGTGGTGGGGAATTTCATGTGTCTCCTCCACAGTTTGAGAGACATGTGCATGATTAGTTTGGGTTTTTCGGCTCTCAACGAGTATAGGAGTGGAGTTATTGACATTCTTATTGGGAGTGTACGCCACATTGGGTGGCGTATAGTTGAGAGGCAAGCCATATGGCGGGAAGGCGTGCTCGTTTTGAATTTGCACATCATGGGGGCCGCCCGTACTTCCCAAATCTTTGCCTACCATAGCTGAGGTTGGATGATTCATTTGGTTGAGGCTAGATGGGGGCATCGGGTTCACCTTAGCAACAGTGCTGGTAGCGGCAACTGCAACTGCACTGGCTTCCATTATCTTCTTCATGATCATCATGGCCTCCATCATCGTGGCCATTTGCTCTTTCATGGCCTCCATGTCGGCCTTCATCTTCTCTTGTACCTCCTCTACTTCACCCATTACTCTAGCTCTAGCACAGGTTCGGTGAGGGCACCGTAAATCATGTTTTTTTTTCTTTTTTTTATAACAATGATTAAGTTCATTTTATTTTATTTTATTTTTCAAGGAAAGAATGTAATGAGCAATGCAACCAATGAAAAGCATGGATGTATGCGAATGATGCATAGTTGAAGTATTGCGAATTTTTACGCAGGACATGGGGTTTAATCAATTTAGATTTTCAACATGGTCCATGACATCTTTGTCAAGGTGAAGCTGGAAGTAACAAGGATATCAACAATCCTAAACGTGTTTGGCAGTAGACGAAGCAATGATGTAACACGATCCATCTTTTGCCCCAATTTTGCAAGATGGTTACTTCCTTACTTCAACTTGACTCGATGAACCTTTTCGTAAAAGCACGAGCTTGGTTCAACCCCGTAACCCAGGGAATGGCAATTTTGATCGCCAATACTTCAACAACATTTCATAGGGATGAAAGACTCAGGAATACGCATGCTATGCATGGAAAATGTAATTATGAGATTGAGATGCCCGAAGAGACATCCTTTCTTAGTTAACCACACATTAGGTACCATGCTCAATCATTTTGTTATGTTGTTTGTGTTTTATTTATTTATTTTAGAAATGGGTTTATGATCCCTAACATGGTTGGCTCATGGTACCTAACACATGCAACTAAGAATGCATCATGAATTTTCATGCTTCCTTTTTTTTTTTGTTTTGTAGAGGAAAACACAAGGATCATGTATGAGCAAACATGTAGAACAAAAAGTATGTTGAACGCATATGCATGATGATGCAATGACTCATGCAAAATGTGAGACTGGAATGTGATAACGGACAAATGCAGGAACGATATGTTCATTATGATGCTGAAGAGATGTTTATGCGATGCATGATATGAATGCATTTACGGACACGAGAGCCCGGAAAATCATCTCTCCTTACTTGCGCATTTGGGGGCGCAGTGCCCCATGTGTGCAGTTAAGAAGACGATATGGATCATCCGACTTCCCACGACAAAAGACAAGACCCACATACAACGCATGTGTGACGGCAAGATGCAGACAGCATGGCAATATCCTCAAATAATCATACACCAAAGGCGTACATGACATTTAGGTTATATGCATGATAGTGTTTAAAAGGCATGCAGCGTGTTCGCTTCGTGCCCCTATTTTAGGGACCTACAGGATAATATCTAGGGGTCTCTAATAACTACTCCCAACGATCCATATCTCACATGGCTGTTTTCTAGAGGTATCATCACTCAAGATAATAATATTGCGACGGTATGGAATACCAGCGACAACACATTATAAAGAGAGAAAGCTCTAGATGAGGTTTCACTATTATCAAGCAAGTCGGAGACCTAGCATGATCATAGATTCACCTCCACTCCTTAAATTCCCATGGACCCGGGTATAGGGCCCCTTTTTTACTCAAACCCGTGGGTGCTTAGAATGCGGTGTAAAAATGTGGAAAAGACAGCATTTATTATATTTACACAGTTCAAAAATGCACACACAAAGTTTCACAATTCCACAATTTCCTAAAATAGGCCTAACTCACAAAAATAGTCCCCAATGGAGTCGCCAACTGTCGTAACATGCCCTTTTGCGGGCGAGCGAGGCGAGGCTCATGGGTGCGCTTTCCAAAGGAGGAAAGATGCGCGGAGTCGCCACCAACGTTTATTTGTGGAAAACGTCAAAAAAATCAAAGGAAACCGGTCATAAAGAATGCTCCAAGTTCGGGAGTCGTATTTACGTTTGAGGAAGGTATTAGCACCTCTCACATTTGTCTTAAAGGACAACAGCCTTATTTTTTTGAATTGTGGAAATTGTGTTACCTTAACTTTTATTTCTTTTTTATTTTTGAGGTCGACAAAAGCGGGGCTCTTGCTCCTACGTACCCTCCATCGAAGAGGAAATCAGACCTACGTAGTTCTTTTTTAAGGGTGAATCAAGCGATTCTTTTTACTCGGAAGGTGATCATTTTAAGGCGTTGGACCTTAAAAATGATCCATTTACTTGGTAATAAAAACTGAGATATTGAACTTTTCAAATCCTTTTTTAGTGACTTTTTTGTGGACGAGTTTGACTTTCCGGGTTGATTTTAGCCTTAGTTTCACTTTAGTTATTAGTCAATTCAATTAAGAACGAGAAATCCCAAAGAGAAACGTTTGATTGATTTTTCCACTTTATTTTACTAAAAGGTATTTTTTGATTATTATATTATTATTTTACCTCTTTTTTGATTTCCAACGTGGTTACGGCACGACCGAACGGTCGGATTTCATTTTAACAGAAATTAACGGATATTACAAATCAAATGATCGGTGGAAATTTATTTTATTTTTTGATTAGGCGAGAAATGACTTAAATAAATGACTGAAGCACGTCAAGAGGGGGTACGAAAAGTAAATGAAACGAAAATAAAAGTACACGAAACAAATGGGGACCACCACGGGTACATAGAATGAATTGAAAAAGCTCGATTTGGGGTACTTACCGGTTGAAGATCGATGAACGATGAAGAACGAACGATGAATGTTGAAGAACGGTTGAAAATCTTCGCGTAATTACCCACGGAAATGTTACGGAAGCGCCTCGGCTTGGATTTTTTTCACGAAAACAATTTTCCTCAGCAATTTCAAGTAAATACGAAGTGCCAATAAGGCTGAACCCCTTCCTTCTTCACTCCTCCCCCTATTTATAGCAAAATAGGGGAGGAGCTTGCCACCCAGCTCGCCTAGGCGAGCTCAGCTCGCCCAGGCGAGCTCAGCTCGCCCAGGCGAGCCAGGTTGCTTCCTCCAGAAGCAACCGCCTTCTGGAGGAAGAATCTAGAAGGCCCAAGTGGGCCTGGTTGCTATTTGCACCCTTTTTTTTTACTAAATACACCCCCCTTTACCTTTTTTGGTGATTCTTTTTCCGTAACGTTACGAAACTTTACGAATTTCGTAATGACACTTATTTTCTTTCTGTAAGGTTACGGAACCTTACGGATCATGTATTTACTCTTTTTAGCTTTCAAAAAAGTTACGGAAACTCACGGATTGCGTAACAATACTTTCTTTTGGTTTCCGTCACATGGTCAATCAAAGGTTGCATGCCATCAAGCAATAGTCCCCAGACGAAATTAGGGTATGACACTAGTTACACCCCTCAGTTTGATAAGTTCACCCACCATTTTTGTTTTTTGGCTGATTTCTTTCTGAAATGTCGCGAAACTTTACGGATTATGCGGTGATGCATGTTAAGCATATCAAAGTGATCAACCAAGGTCCACATGCCGACAATAATTGTTCCCAGATGAAATTAGGGTGTGACAACTTTCAAAGTGTTTGATCCTGTCTTCACCCATTTCTTTAGACAAAACTACATCTGGTGTAGAAGCAAGCTTCATGATGATGAACCAAGCAATTTTGATGATGCCAAAAGCCTTAGTGATTGATTCAAGATTGATTCAAGACTTCAAGATCAAGCATCAAGAATCCAATCCAAGATTCAAGATTCAAGAGAAGAAATCAAGAAGCAACAAGTCAAGACTTCATATAGGATAAGTATTAAAAGAATTTTTCAAAAACCAAATAACACATTTTTGTTTTACAAAAGAATTTTTTCAAATTTTCTAAGTTAACAGAGTGATTACTCTCTGGTAATCGATTACCAGTTAGCAGTAATCGATTACCAGTGACCAAATTGGTTTTCAAAATATTTTCAAATGATTTGTAATGTTCCAAAATGATTTTCAAATAGTGTAATCAATTACACTATATTAGTAATCGATTACAAGTGAATCTGAATGTTGGAATTCAAATCCAATTGTGAAGAGTCACAACTTTTCATAAAATGCATTGTGTAATCGATTACACCATTGTGGTAATCGATTACCAGTGAACATTTTTGAAGAAAAAGTTAAGAGTTATAACTCTTAACATGATTTTCTCAAAATTCATAACTCTTCCAATGGTTTTTTTTACCAGACATGAAGAGTCTATAAAAGCAAGACCTTGGCACGCATTTTACAATCATCCATTTTACAAGCATCCAAAAACACATATCTCTTTCAAATATTTTCTGACCATTGCCCATTGTCTTTCTTTGCAAAAACTCTTGCCAAAAAGCTTTCTAAACTTCGGTTTCAAAACTTTGTTTTTCTGCAAGTGGAAATTCTGCAGAAAACTAAAGTGTGCTATCTTTTCTTCCTTCTCTCTCTTGCCAAAAGAATTCAAAGGACTAACCACCTGAAAATTATTTTGATTCTTCCTTCTTCCTCTTGCAAAAAGATTCAAAGGACTAACCGCCTGAGAATTCTTTTGATTCTCCCTCTTCCCTTTGAAAAAAATATTTCGAAGGACTAACTGCGTGAGATATCTTTTGTTTCCCCTTACAAAGATTCAAGGGACTAACTGCCTAAGAATTCTTTGTCTTAACACATTGGAGCGTACATCCTTTGTGGTAAAAGTAGAGCGTACATCTACTTGGGTTGTAATACTGAGAACAAGAGAGGCTACATCTCTTGTGGATCAGTTCAAGTGGAGCGTACATCCACTTGGTTGTTCAAAGAGAACAAGGAAGGGTACATCCCTTGTGGATCTTTGCTTTTAAAGGATTTTACAAGGTTATTGGAAATCTCAAGAACCAGTGGTTGCTTGGGGACTGGACGTAGGCACGGGTTGTGGCCGAACCAGTATAAATATTATGTTTGCTTTCTTCTTCCCTACACTCTTTACTTTTCCGCTGTGCACTTTTTATTTTAGCTTTACTTTTGTCTAAGTTATTATTTCTGTTCTTTACTTTCTCATTACTTAGTAGTAAAGCCTAATTGAATCTAGTAACATTTAGAAGGATAAATTTTTAATTAGTCAAGACACGTTCATAATTAATTCAACCCCCCCTTCTTAATTATTCCGAGGCCACTTGATTCAACATCTGGTGCTTGTGCATTAGCTTCAAACATTGGCCTTGGTTTAACTGTTTCAACTCCTAAGTTTGTTTCAATAATATCACCTACAAGACCATGAAGAGATGTTTCAATAACATACTAAACCATAGCTTCTTTAAAAGCATCATTCTTTGTTGGGTCTAAGTCTTCAGAGACCATGGCCACTTCTATTTTTGTTTGTCTTTATATAGTATCTAGAGACAAAGGTATAGTACCATGTCCCACTTCTATTTTCAGCTCTTGTTCAAATTGTGTCTAGATTGGATTAACTCAACAATCACATCTCCAAGCACTAGCTCACCATCTGTCTTTACCATGGTGGCTTCCTTAGATGTTTTCCTCTACACTTCCTCAATAGATAAGGTCTTCAGAGACTCTAGAATAACCTCTTAATGAATTTCTTAAGATACCTTCCCTGTCAGGGCAACCAGCCTAGCATCTTCAACAATTTTCTTCTTATGCTCCTCAATAGACAGAGCTTCCATTGAGGCAATGATGTCTTCTTCTTCTTCTCTTCTTCTTCTTGGTGAGGGTTTAGAAGTATGAGGTGGAAGGACCATAAAGGGTGAAGGTTGGAGGGGGGGTAGAAGTATCAAGAATCTCAACATTAGATTCTTGAGCCTTAGGTGAAGAGGCTGGCATGGGTGGTGAGATGGGTGCAGATTGAGGTTGGGTTGAGGATATTTGATCTTAATGGTTGGTGCTTTTGACGGAGGTTAGGATTTAGGTGCAGACTTAGAATCTGGATCCTTCCTCTTTTTGGATGTTCTAGGGTTTGAAGGTTTGGGATCATATGAAGGTTGTTTCTTGGGTTTCTTGGTTGTGTCTGAAGGTGGGTCAGATGGTGGTGAAGGTGGTTCTTTTGTTATAGTAGTGAGTTTCGATCTAGGATGGCTAGGTTTGGTCTGAGGGGTAGCTTTAGGTTTATGTTTAGTTTGAGCTTACTCCCCCTGTGTCTGCTAAGATGCATAGCTAGACTCAAGATCAATAGATTTCTCTTGAGTGCCCATTGTGTGCTCTACCATAGACTCTGAAAGGTTTTTACCTTTGTAAACACAGTTCCCCTTCTGTCTATGCACTTAAACATACATAAGATGATACTATTGTCTGAGACAATATGATATACATCATCAATCGAACATACTAATCATATTTAAGTTCTCTCTAATATAGACAAAACAATCTACTGACAAAGGCTTAGTAAACATATGAACCCATTGATGATTTTTGTTTACAAACTTTATATAAAAAACACCTTTTTATGCATAATCATGAATGATATCTTATTTCAATATGTTTAGCCTTTGAATGTTGTATAGGATTTTTAGAAAGGTTGATTATACTAGAGTTTGGATTCCCGGAGAATTAATTGTGGAAATTAACCCTATTGGACCTAATCTCAATTGGGTACCACCTCTCTCTAATTGATTTTGTCTTGTAGGTGTGCCTAAAAGCAAGAGACTCACTATGGTACTTGGATAATGGCTGCACTAGGCACATGACTGGTGACAAGTCCAGACTTACTAATCCTGTTGATGGAAGCTTGCTTGTGGGGCTTCTATGGAGGCTGAATCTTTGAGCTTCAATGAGGTCCTTTAATGGTGATTTTCCACCATGGAGATGCAGCAGAAGACAAAGGAGAAGAGGTGAGAGGAGGCTCCATCCACTAGGGAATAAGCCATGGAAGAAGGAGCTTCACCACCAAGATGAGCCTTGGATAAGAAGCTTGGAGAGGATGCTTCAATGGAGGAAAAGAAAGAGGGAGAGAAAAAGAGATGGCGGAGCATGAAATTGATGGAAGAAAAAGGGAGAGAAGTTGAACTTTGAGTTGTGTCTTACAAGACTCTCATTCATCAAAGTTACAACAAGTGTTACACATGCTTCTATTTATAGAGTAGGTAGCTTCCTTGAGAAGCTTTCTTGAGAAAACTTCCTTGAGAAGCTTCTTTGAGAAAACTTCCTTGAGAAGCTAGAGCTTAGCTACACACACCCATCTAAAAACTAAGCTCACCTCCTTGAGAAGCTAGAGCTTAGCTACACACACCCATCTAAAAACTAAGCTCACCCTCCTTGACAAAATACATGAAAATACAAAAAAAAGTCCCTACTACAAAGACTACTCAAAATGCCCTGAAATACAAGACTAAAACCCTATACTACTAGAATGGCCAAAATACAAAGCCCAAAAGAAGGAAAAACCTATTCTAATATTTACAAAGAAGAGTGGATCCAACCTTGACCCATGGGCTCAAAAATCTACCCTAAGGTTCATGAGAACCCTAGGGCCTTCTTTAGTAGCTCTAGCCCAAGCCTCTTGGAGTCTTCTATCCAATACCCTTGGGGGGTAGGATTGCATCATCCCCTCCACCTTGGAAAGATTTGACCTCAAATCCTGAGGTTCTTCATACTCTGGGCTCCTTCCCTCGACACCTGTAAAAAGAATAAAAACATATGTATTAGTGGTGTTGGGTATGTTAGAGTAGGGTAAGGTCTGAAAACCCCTTTCATAGACATCTTCCCATGAGGGAACATGGTTCCTCACCAACTCAATGAGTGGTGCTACAAGTATAGAAAAATATGGGACAAACCTTTTGTAAAAGTTTGTTAAGTCATGGCAGCCCCAGATTTCCCTTATACTTGGTGGAGTGGGCCAATCAGGAATGAACTTTATTCTCTTAGGGTCTGTGGGAACCCCTTGATCACTATTTAAAAAATTAAGGAAAGTAATGCAATAAAGCATACCTTTTTCTGTATTTTTATGTTGATTATTCCTACAAAAAAATACGACAAACCTAAGGTGTCCCATATGAGCACCTAAGTTTGTATTAAAACCAAAAATAAGAACAAACCTACCTAATGAGTCCCTATGTACACACACCATAAGAACAAACCTATTTTAGGGACTTGGTGCCTAATAATACTTATTTTGGGCACCAACAAAGCACAAGGATTTAAACTCTTGCGAACCAAACCCTCATCCAACAACTTCTTTACTTGAGGAATAAACTCAAGCCCAAGAGGTGTGGCAATGCTAGCAAGTGTCTTTTTACAAAAGAGAAAATATGGAAGTTGTCTAAGAGGAAAAATTTCTTTAATGTTTGTCTTTATTGTAAAATGAGTTTCCTTCTTAGCTAACCTCTTGGAGGAGACACTTACCTCCTTACACTTCTCTTTAACCACTAATGATTGTCCTTCTTCTTGGGGGTAGATTTCTTCACTAGATTCTTCCCCTTTTGCTTCTTCACTTTCACTAGAGGAAGGTGAAGTAGTAGCCTTATCTTGGCTACTATAAATGTCTTGGCCCCTCAAAATCATGGTTTTTGTGGTGGGGCATTGAGAAGTAATGTGTCCTCTTCCAAGACATTTAAAGCACTTTATAGAGCTAGTTTTCTCTTGCATACTAGCCTTAGGGGCTTGCTTTTATATTGTATTCCCCTTACCATCTTTGGGCTTAGAAGGTGTCACCCCTAAGATGCCTTGCCCTTGGTATTTCTTTGGATAAGAGTGAGAGCCATAAGATTTTGATGTAGACTTCTTTTTAAGTTGTTGCTCTACCCTTATTTCCCAAACTAAGTTAGCCTCTACATTTTCCTTCCCATGAAAGTATGGGAGGTTAAAGTTAGCCTCTTGAGGCTTTCTTTCCTTTTCTCTTCTATGGGAGTGAGGTCTAAGATGTGACCTATGCCTTCCTTCGTAATAGTCACGAAGTTCTTCACTTAGGCTCTTGCAAGAGTTATGACTACTATAGGAGGCATGTTTTTCTCTTTTCATTTCTTTCATTATTTTTCTTCTTTCTTCCTCTCTTATTTTCTTTCTTTCATCTTGGCTTATTTATTCCACTCTTTTTTTTCCTTTTTCTTTTCTCTCTTGTTTTTCTTTCCATAACTTGAGGGAACTCAACTCATCCAAGATTCTAGATAAAGGGTCTTTATGACTAGTACCCTCGCCATTAACACTAGATGAATGATGACTCATGTTGGTTCCTAAGTTGTGGTTCTTTCTTGTTGGAGGTTTGAAAACAAAAGGTAAAAGAAACTATGGTTGAAACTAGTCAAGATAAACACTAAAAGAGGTGTGAAAGATAAGGTAAAAAAAAACTAATTGGTAAAAGGAAAGTTATCTAGGCGGTTTGACAATGCAAGGTAAAGGGAATAAGCTATGAAAGTAAGCAAGAAATGTAAACTAGGTGAATCCTAAGAGTGTTTGGATGACCACATTCAAGTTTCCCAACAAAACACTCACTATCCTAAGGAAAAATTGCCTAAAATTATTACACAAAAATGGAATTTTGGTAACCTATTGGAGGCTCCCAACACACTTCCAATGAAAGGCCTTTTTGTTACAAAACTTGAAAGCAATGAAGGTAAGTAAATTGAAAATTAAAAAATTACAAAACGGTCCTCAATTTTGGGGGTTGTTCTCTCTTTGGTGATTCACTCAATTTGGAATGCTTCTTAGTCCAATAGCTCTTAAGGTGGTTGGCCACTTTCTTCTTGACTCAAATTCTTCAAGGGATGGCACCAATCCTCCTTCCAATTCCCTATATGGCAACCCACAAACAAGGAAACAAAGAGACAAGCAATAACCAAAGACCAAAAAAAATGAAATGAAAGCTAAACCAATGGATTTTTAACAAGACAACTTTTCAAGGATTATTCAACAATTAAAGCAATGAAAAGAGAAAGTTAGGACTCAAAGAGAAACTTAGAATGGCTCTAGAGTAGAGTAAAAAAAACTATAAAAAAAATACTCAACAAACCTCTAGCTTTGGCACTTGTTTTCACAGTAATTTTCAATTGAAATTTCGGAACTAAGATTGGTATAACATAGGCACCAATTATAGAATCAATTTTGAGCCAAAACAACAAGCACACTTCCCTTTCACTTTTTTTTCCTGGATACTGATTTTTCTTCCAACTTGTGTGATTTTTAGTATTTTTTAATTTTATCCAAATCACTTGGTTCTTTTTTTATAACTTTTTCCCAGATGTCTAGAAAATTCAGTAAATATTTCAGCTCAAAATTCGAAGTAACCAATTCTCAGTAATTTTTACAATTTTGTATGTCCAAGCTGTCAGCACCAGCGATTTTTTTTAAGCATGGTATATTGATTGCCTTGGGCTTACTTTCAACCTTCCTATGTATGTTGAACTCACTAGGATTGTTTACCACAGTTTTAGGAGTTCAATATTCACTTAGGATAAACATTTAAGCCAGCAATTCAATCACCAAAACTCAAATTCACAATAGACACAATCAAAAGGAAACCTAAAAGTTCAAGAAAAGGTTCACAATCAAAGACTCTCTAAGAATTTTGCATGAACATGTTAAGGACTAATTAACATGAAAGATTTGACTCAAATCAAATAATAGGATAAATTTATTTCATACACTCATGAACAAATGAATTAGGCAAAGAAACAAGAAAAAAAAATTCAGCACAACATAAGAAATCTTATGTGACAAGTTTCATGACTAGACATGACTTCTATGACAAAACTACAATAGGTGAACAAGTCACTCTACATTTTTGAGGTTTTCTTCTACTTTAATATTTTTGTAAGAATTTTATGGTTTAGGTTTCAGCCACAAAAAACAAAAATGGAAGAGAAGGTAAAGCAAAAAATTAATGGAGGTTTAAGGAGCACTTACTTGAAGCTCTTGTGCTCTGATTACCACTTGATGGAAGCTTGCTTGTGGGGCTTCTATAGAGGCTGGATCTTTGAGCTTCAATGAGGTCCTTTAATGGTGATTTTCCACCATGGAGATGCAGCGGAAGACAAAGGAGAAGAGGTGAGAGGAGGCGCCATCCACTAGGGAATAAGCCATGGAAGAAGGAGCTTCACCACCAAGATGAGCCTTGGATAAGAAGCTTGGAGAGGATGCTTCAATGGAGGAAAAGAAAGAGGGAGAGAAAAAGAGAGGGGGGAGCACGAAATTGAAGGAAGAAAAAGGGAGAGAAGTTGAACTTTGAGTTGTGTCTCACAAGACTCTCATTCATCAAAGTTACAACAAGTGTTACACATGCTTCTATTTATAGAGTAGGTAGCTTCCTTGAGAAGCTTTCTTGAGAAAACTTCCTTGAGAAGCTTCTTTGAGAAAACTTCCTTGAGAAGCTAGAGCTTAGCTACACACACCCATCTTAAAACTAAGCTCACCTCCTTGAGAAGCTTCCTTGAGAAGCTAGAGCTTAGCTACACACACCCATCTAAAAACTAAGCTCACCCTCCTTGACAAAATACATGAAAATACAAAAAAAAAAATCCCTACTACAAAGACTACTCAAAATGCCCTGAAATACAAGGCTAAAACCCTATACTACTAGAATGGCCAAAATACAAAGCCCAAAAGAAGGAAAAACCTATTCTAATATTTACAAAGAAGAGTGGATCCAACCTTGACCCATGGGCTCAAAAATCTATCCTAAGGTTCATGAGAACCCTAGGGCCTTCTTTAGTAGCTCTAGCCCAAGCCTCTTGGAGTCTTCTATCCAATACCCTTGGGGGGTAGGATTGCATCACCTGTGTTAAGGGAAGGTGGATATGTCACTTTTGGAGACAACAATAAGGGAAGAATTATGGGAGAAGGAAATATTGGAAATCAACACAAGACACAAATAAAAAATGTTTTGTATGTTGATGGACTTAAGCACAATCTCTTGAGCATAAGTCAACTATGTGACAAAGGCTTCAAGATTGAATTCAATAAGAATTGATGTCTCATTTGTGAAGCAAAAACTGATGAGGTTGTTCACATAGGTAATATCTATATGCTGAATATTGAACATGCATATTTTCATGAACTTAGTGGCTTGGTAAATAAGATTAATGATTCTTGGCTATGACATTGTAGCACTTCACATGTAAACATGCATAATCTCAATCATCTAGTTAAAAAAGACTTAGTAATTGTATTCCAAAACTTAAGTTTGAGAAAAATAAAGTGTGTGAAGCATGTCAAAAGGGGAAACAAGTTAAAAACCCTTTTCAAAGCAAAAACGTTGTCTACTTCAAAACCCCTGGAACTACTTCATATGAATTTATTTGGACCATCAAGAACTATGAGTTTAGGTGGTAACTACTATGACCTAGTAATTGCTGATGATTATTCCAGGTACACTTGGACTTCATTTTCGAAAACCAAAAAATGATGCCTTTCGCAAACTTGCCAAAGTTATTCAAAATGAGAAAAGTCTAAATATTGTTTCAATTATAAGTGATCGTGGACTTGAATTTCAAAATGAGTATTTTGAAAATTTTTGTGAAGAAAATGGAATTCACCACAGTTTTCCCGCCCCAAGAGCACCTCAACAAAATGGTGTTGTGGAGAGGAAAAATAAAGCTCTTGAAGGAGTTGATGTAAGCTCCATTGGAGCTTGTAGGCCTAGGATCTTCTTCATCAATGGATTCCTTTGCTTCTTGGAAGATGAATGGCAGCGGAATGGAGAAGGAAGAGAGAGAGGAGATGCCACTTCAAGGAGAAGATGAGTCTAGAAGAAGCTCACCACCATAGGAGGCCATGGATAAAAGCTTGGAGGAAGAAGGATATGAATGAAGGGAGAGGAAGAGAAGAGCATGAAATTTTGTGCTCTAAAAGAGCTCTGAAATCTGAAGTTTAATTTTCAAATGATCAAAGTTGAAAAAATGCACACACATGACCTCTATTTATAGCCTAAGTGTCACACAAAATTGGAGGGAAATTTGAATTTCAATTCAAATTTTACTTGAATTTGAAATTGAATTTGTGGAGCCAAATTTTGGAGCCAAAATTTCACTAATTATGATTAGTGAATTTCAGTTATGGTTCAGCCCACTAATCCAAGATCAATTCCAAGATTCTCCACTAAGTGTGCTTAGGTGTCATGAGGCATGTAAAGCATGAAGGACATGCACAAAGTGTGACTATATGATGTGGCAATGGGGTGCAGTAAGCAAATGTTCACCTCCCCCTCTAAAATTTAATTGGATTGGGCTTCTACCAATTCAATTAAATTTATTTCCCAACGCACACATCAAATATTCACTTAGTGCATGTGAAATTACAAAACTACCCCTAATACAAAAACTAGTCTAGGTGTCCTAAAATACAAGGGCTGAAAAATCCTATATTTTTAGGGTACCCTACCTACATTATGGAGCCCTAAATACAAGGACCAAATATAATGACATCCTAATCTAATAGGTACAAAGATAATTGGATCCAACCTTGGCCCATGGGATCAGAAATCTACCCTGAGGTTCATGAGAACCCTAGGGCCTTCTTCAGTAACTCTAGCCCATTCCTCTTGGAGCCTCTTGCTCATGGCTCTAGTGACTGGTCCCTTCCTAGGGAGGATTGCATCAAGAGCTAGAACTCTTCTAAATGAAACAAATCTACCAAAGTACTTTTGGGTTGATGCTGTGAGTATTGTTGGTTATACTCTTAAGAGACTCCTAATAAGACCTATTTTAAAGAAAACTCCCTATGAACTTTACAAAGGAACAAAACTAAATGTTTCTCATTTAAGGGTTTTTGGGTGTAAATGTTTTGTTTTAAATAATGGAAAGGAATCTCTTGGCAAATTTGATGCAAAAGCCAACAAGGCAATCTTTCTTGGTTATTCATTACAAAGCAAGGCATAAAGAGTGTTTAATAGGAGAACATCATGTGAGGAAGAATCTGTACATGTTGTTTTTTATGAAGATGAAAATGCAGGCTTTCAGCATAAGGACATTGCACTTGAAGATGAAACCAAGGTTAAGGATCTTGAACAAAGTAAGGAAATCACTACCACACATCCTAAAGACCTCCCAAAGGAATTGAGAACTCAAAAAGACCTTTCCCTGGACAATATAATTTGTGAAATATCTAAGGGAGTATCTCTCGCTCTAGACTTAGAATTTTATGGCAATAACATGGCTTTTGTTTCTTAGATTGAACCTAAAAACATGGATGAAGCATTGCATGATTAGCATTGGTTATGGGTTATGCATGATGAACTAAATCAGTTTAAAAGGAATGAAGTGTGGGATTTAGTCTCTCAACTTGTCTCTCATAAGCCAATTGGAACCAAATAGGTGTTTTGAAACAAGCTTGATGGATCAGATATCATAGTTAGGAACAAGGCTAGATTGGTTGCTAAAGGATACAACCAAGAGGAAGGCATTAACTATGATGAGACCTATAACCTTGTTGCAAGGTTGGAAGCTACTAGGTTACTGCTTGCTTTTGCTTGTATTATGGATTTCAGGTTATATCAAATGGATGTCAAAAGTTTTTTTCTCAATGGATTCATTGAAGAAGAGATATATGTGGAGCAGCCTCCAAGTTTTGTAGACTTCGAACATCCTAATCATGTTTACAAGTCGAAAAGGCATTGTATGGTTTAAAACAAGCACCTAGATCTTGGTATGAAAGATTGAGCAATTTTCTAATTGGGAAATCTTTTGTAAGAGGTCAAGTTAACAAAACATTGTTTATCAAGAGATCAAACAATGAGTTATTGCTTGTGCAAATTTATGTAGATGACATGGTTTTTAGTACTTCTAAAGAAGCCTTATGCAAGGAATTTTTAGTTCTATGCAGGAAGAATTTGAAATTTCTATGATAGGAGAATTAACTTTCTTCCTTGGACTTCAAGTCAAGCTTATGAAGCATGGAACTTTCCTATGTCAAACAAAGTACTGTACAAAATTGATTAAGAAATTCAATATGGAAAAGTGAAAAGAAGCATCAACACCAATGGAAGCATCCATTTATCTTGACTTGGACGAAAAAGGTAAATTGTTAGATGAGCCAAAGTACAGAGGTATGATTGGTTCACTCCTTTATTTGACTACAAGTCCACCCGATATTATGCTTAGTGTTTGCTTTTGTGCAAGGTATCAAGAAAATCCCAAGGAATCACATTTAATTGTTGTCAAAAGGATTATTAAGTACCTTAGGGGCACAACCAATGTTGGTTTGTGATATCCCAAGGGTATCTTCTTGAGTCTAATTGGCTTTTCAAATTCTGACTTCGCAAGATATAAGCTAGATAGGAAAAGCACAAGTGGGAATGTCACTTCTTTGGAAGTTCACTTGTATCTTGGAATTGCAAAATACAAGCTTGTGTAGCACTATCCACTACAAAAGAAAAATATATTGCAGCTGAAAGTTATGGTGCTCAAAGTCTCTGGCTGAAACAACAACTTGAAGACTTTGGGGTAACTCGCCCAAAGCGTGATCCCGGGGCTCTTCACGGGCTTCTCCCATAGGTTGAGCAAAGGGTGCATGCCCCAACTGGGGTTGCTGGCCTTCAAGGAGAATGAGAACGAAGTGGTTGGCGTTCTCGCTAGGCACATGCACCACATTGGGTAGTGTATAGTTAGGTGGCAAGCCGTACGGTGGAAAAGAATTCTTACTTTGCACCATATAGGGACCGCCCATACTGCCCAACACTTCTCCTCCCTAACCTATCATGTCTAGGGCTGGACAACTTGTTTGGTTTATGTTGGATGGGTGAGTCGGATCCGCCTCAGTGGCGGCACTGGTGGTGGCAACCGCGACCGCGCTGTCCTCCATCATCCTTCATACTCAACATGGCCTCCATCATGGAGGTCATTTGGTCCTTCATGGCCTCCATGTTGACCTTCATTAGCTCTTACACTTCCTCTATTTCACTCATGATTTTGGTTTTGGCACATGTTTGGTAGGGGTGCCATAAAGCACGTTCGTTCTTTTTGGTTATTGTGTTTACTTTTTGACTATGACTACTAAAAAGAACAAAATGCAATGAGTAACGCGACAACAAAATAAACATGAATGCATGATAATGGTAAGTTGTCAAAGTATTGAACCCACACAGAAATTTCAGCAAACACATAGGGTTGAATCAAAACTCATTTTAATTAAGAAACAACATTGTTTATCTTGCCAAAGCCAAAGCATAAATACAAATGCCTTAGTGGTTCCTAATTATGTGGGACATCAACTCGACCATGTGTTGGCAATAATCGAAAAGCCCATGAACTTCCTCAGGAGCTGAGTATACATCTGCCATTGCCTTGGCTCTGACTAACAGCCTTGGAAGCTCTTGACTCCCATTCAGAATGAGAGTGAATCTATCCATCCATTTCATAGCTTCCCCGTGCAATGATTCTATCACCCTCTCTCTCGCTTCCCTTTCCACTTGTAGAGCTGATACCATTGCATGCTCATCCTCTAGTCTCTGCCCATGGCTAGCAGCTAGGTTTAGCTTCTCTTTAAATTGGTCAATGATTGACAACATATTCTCTTTCGTCCTACTTAGTTGTTCGGTCAAACTTATCTTTGACCTTTGACAAGCCTTCAATTTATCCTCTAATATCATACTTTCCACCCTTGACTCGTCCTTTTTGGCCCTTTGAAGCTTGAGCTTATTGTTGCTACCTCATAGAGCCTCTCAGAACTTGTTTCTGTCCCATTCTTCTTTTTAGGCCCTCTTTGTTTCCCGCTCTAACGCTTCGATCGTGGTCATGTTAACATCCCTTAGCTCGTCACACTCTTTCCTGACCCTGGTGACTGTCGTCTTTAGTTTTTCCTTGACCACTCTTGTCCTTTCAAGCTCTGCTTTCAAGGCTTGCACTTCTTCGCTTTCCTTAGGGACTTTAGCTTCTTCCCCACTTGGACTCTTTAGCTTTGGGAGCCAAGTTATCCCTTGCATCTGAGCCTTCAACCACTTAAGATAGCCGCCGATGATATCGTTGCTGCTTCCCCTAAGCACCTTATCTTTTCTTTCCAATGTATTCCACGCTTTTCGGATTCTCTGAAGCATTTTTGCATTGCCTTCATAGGGTAGCCTAGTTGTCCTATGGCCAATATGGGATTATAATTAATACAACCCCTTGTTCCCATCAAGGGGATGTTTGGGAATCCTTCATCCGAGCACAAAACTCCGGCCCCTTCTTCCTTCCATCGGGGGAACCAACTAACAGACGCTCCTACCATACCTGCCAAGAGTTCCTCCCAATTTGCTTTTCCCTTTTCGACACACATGCGATGACCTTGTAGGGGACATACAGGTCTTCCTTCACGACGAAAGACGTGGCAGACCAACCATACATAAAGAGCGGGTGTACAACAGACAATTTATGCACTGCTCTTTTTGCATCTCAGGTCGAATGTGTCATATGCATCGGCCAAAACAGCAATGATCGGGCTTTCCCTGCTGTGGTGATAAGCAAGAAAAGCATTGATCGCTGCTAAATCCACTAGCCCGTCTACATTTGGAAAGAGTACAATCCCAAACACCAACAATGCTAATATATCAATGAATGAAGTCCACTTTCCTTGATCTGCCAAAGCTTCGACACTTTCCTCCAAGCACTGCCTTGGTATCCCTACCACCCCATTCCTGTTTTGCTTCACTCGGTCTAACTCTTGTGCTCAGATCTTGACCACTTTTGCTACTCTTGCCATGGAAGGGTGGCATCCAAAAAATAGATACAGCTTTATTCTTCCTAGTGGGCATCCCAAGATCCCTTCAAACTCTTCTATGGTTGGTACCAACTAAAAGTTCCCAAATGTGAAGCATCTTAGCGACTGGTCGTAATATTGAGTGAGGGATGCGATGGCTTCAACAGACACTTCTATCAAGGCCAAATCCCATATTTTCCCATATGCCTTGCGGAAGGCTTGATGTTGAACTTGATCCATCTGCTGCCCTAGCTTTCACAAGCTGGCTAGTTCTAGGTTCTTGACTTTGACACAATAGAACCTTTTTTTAAAAGAGGGCGCTTGGTTCGACCCCATGTTTGCTAGAATGAAAATTTTGACGAGCAATATTTGAACACCTTATCATAAAGGATGTATGATGAATGCATCAGGGAATGTTTATGCTATGCATGACAAAACGTGTTTACCTACGGACATAAGAGTCCGAAAGACCATCCCTTATTACCCACAATGCATTGGGTATCATGGTTCGTTCGCAGACATTACCATGGTGCCCAATGCATGCAATAAAGAAGGTGATGCGGACCTTTCGGCTTCCCGTGACAAAGATAACGAGACTAATGCGATGCATGAGTGATGACACAGTATGAGTATGCATGCATGAGAGCATGTGGTTGGTAGCACAAAGACAAACATACTAGATGAACAAGCATGATAACACAATAAATTAATGCCAAAATGACATAACAACATGGCAAACACAGGAATGACGCACACAATCACGATGTCATAAAAAATATGCATGGACAGATCAAGGAAACAACACAATGTGTTTGTTCTGTGTCCCTAAAATAGGAACCTAATGGAAAGAGCTAAAGGTTTGCTATTTAGTGACAACTCCCAAAGGTGGTCGCACATAACTTTCAAAGGTTTCTAGAGATATCATCCTCTTTGATATCAAACATTGTGCCAGTAGGGACTACTAGTGACAACGTACCATCAAAGAGAAAAACTCTAGATGAGGCTTTGTTGTCATCAAGCGAGTCGGAGACCCAGCATGACCACAGATCAACCTCCACTTCTTACATCTCCACAGACCCGGGTATAGGGCCCAATAACTCACGGTGTGTGCGAAGGTGTAGGTGCCATGTGTGTATAGGACAAACAAACATTTCTAAATATACATGTAAAAGGAAAACAGACACACCAAATACCAAAGCACAGAAAAAGAGTTATATGAACATAAGAACATAAAAGAAAGAAAGGGAAACAAAAAATGGAAAAAAGGTCACGATAAATATTACGCACAGATTAAATGGCTTAACTCTCTAATGAGCGTCCCCAGTGGAGTCGCCAACTGTCGCAACCTACCCTTTGGTGGGAGGGCGAGGTGAGATTCGAGGGTGCGTCTTCCAAAAAAGAAAGACGCGTGGGAGTCACCACCAATGTTTATTTGAGGAAAACGTTAGAAAAACCAAAAAGGGGTCTGCGAATTTTAAGAATAAGGGTTCATGAGTTGTTTACACGCGGGGAAGGTATTAGCACCCCACGCGTCCGTCACAAGGGACGGAAACCTTTAATCGAGTGTGCAAAATCATGACCTCAATATTTATTTATTTTTCTCTTTTTCATGTTTTTACTTTTTTGGGGTCAACAAGAGCGTTTCCCTTGCTCCTACATATCCTCAAGTGTGATGAGGAACTCAGATCTATGTAGTCATTTACAAGCGAAAAAAAGTTGTGTGTCGAGTTGATTTTAAACTTTTGAAAGGTTCATTTTAACCAACAAAAATAAAAGAGACCGTTAAGGCGTTGGACCTTGAACGGATTCAAGCGAATTTTTTGGATAAAAACTCAATTCATGTTTATTTTATCTTGGTTTCAGTTATTTACTTTCAATCTCAAAGAAAGAGGATTTGTGATGTAAATGATTGGTCAAAACTCACTTCACAAGAAGAAAAGAGATTACTGATGGTAGAAGAATGAGATGAAGATGTGCAAAGCAACAAAGAGGACCCCTAAGGGTGCATAGATTGTATCCAAATCCTTAAAATAAATACTAACCGGATGACGAACGAAGAACACCGAACGAAGAACGATGTAGAAGTCGATTACGATCACAATTCGGTAGCGCCTCGGCCTCATTTTTCTCTTCTTTCTTCTTCTTCTCTTCAAATTTCACCGAAACCTTTCAATGTTTGAAAGCTGAACCCTTTCTTCAGACCCCCCTCCCCTCCCCTCATGCCTATTTATAGGAAATGAGGGGATTTGGTGGATCTAGAGCTCGCCCAGGCGAGCTGTTGCTTCAACCTAAAGTAACCTTGCTCGCTCAGGCGAGCTAGTTACTTCACCCCTAAGCTATTTGGGGGCCCAGGCGAGCTAGAGGCTAGCCTGGGCGTGTTAGGGGTCAAAAAAACTTAAAATGACCCTTTTTCTCCCTCTTGGGTACTTTCCACATTCTTTACTGAAATGTCGAATAATCTTTCGTCTTGCACGGAAACTGGTGTCGAACAGCTCAATTCGGCTAGCGAGAATCAAAATGTTAGCAAATGATAGTTCCCAAACTAAATTAGGGTCTGACACCAAGCTTAAATCAACCTAGTATTCTTTGTTCTACCAAGCCACTAGTGGCTCTATACAAGTAAGAAAGATTTGTTGTTTGTGTCTACACAATGACTAACTGTTTGAGCATCTTACAGACAAATATGGAATCTCAGCACTAAGTTTATTTTCTCAAGATAATCAAAGTGTTTTGAGAGAGCTTTTCTAAACTTTACAATAATTTATAGATATCTTTTTTACAGAAAGAATTTGAATGAATGTGCATCGGGTTCATGTTTCATTTCTTCAAAGCTTCTAGTATTTATAGGCCTTCATCTTCAAGTGTTTGTTGTCTCACGACAAATTAATTTCTTCACTTAAGCATCATCCTATGATTTTAGTCATTGGAGCATTTAATGCTTGCATTAAATGTATGTCCTTTCTCATGCAAGGAAACCACTCTTAATTGTTTTTGTGTAAAACACTTTAGTAGAAAACCATTTCTCGTTGGTCAGAGTAGGCCTGCACAATAGAGCATGCCTTTTGATGGAGCTTCGCAACTTTCAGATTTTGGGCTTCAGTAATTCTTCATGGGATTCATCAAATTCTAGGAGAATGTTTCTGCAAGACAAATCTCAAACCCAAAGTATTAAATGAAATCTTAAAAGTTGTATCAGATCATGGTTTTAGCTTGTTATCCTTTGATGCTTCAAAATTAGACTCGGGAAACATGTTCTGATATCCCATAAGATGCAGCTTTTAATGTTTGTATTTATTTACATCTTATCAAAATAAATAGGATTCCTGATTCATCTTAAGACACAAATGTCTTTTGACTAAACAACAATAAATTTGATAAGAATAATTGGAAAATAATTGCATTAATTTGTTGGTTTTCACTGAAGGTCCTTACAAACATTTCTGAAATAAATATTTATATTGCAAAATCTAAAATAACCTATCCAAATTATGGTTCATCCATATTCATCCACTACAAATTCATTTTTCAATTGTTTTGATTATTTTACTCGTATTTCGGTTTGGCAGAAGTGCAACACATATCCCACGTTCCATTTTTTTAAGAATTGCTCCTCGATCATGGGGTTCTTCCATGCTCACATATGCAACTGATCTTATCGACCACTACATGATCTTAGCTTTGTGAGTGCATATTCTGTATGAAGATTTTGATGATGCCAAAAGATTGAAGCAATTCAAAGTTTACTACAAGATTCAAGTCAAGATCAAGAGATCAAGAGAAACGATTCACAATAGTCCATTATTTGTTAAAAGAATCTCTTAAAAGATAGCAAAGGTTTGGCCTTAAAAGCTTAAATTTTCAAAATCTCTTATAAATTTTTTATGTGGTTTTTACATCTTTGAAAAATATATATTTCTCTCTGGTAATCAATTACCAAAAGTTGTAATCGATTACCAGAAGCAAAAATGATTTTGCAAAGCTTTCAGAAAGTTTGAATTTAAATTTTTAAAGGCTGTAATCGATTACCACCTTTGTGTAATCGATTACCAATAATGGAATGTTTTGAAATTCAAACTCAAAAGACATGACTCCTCAAAAATTAACTATGTAATTGATTACCAAATATCTGTAATCGATTACCAGTGAGGAAATTTCAAAAATAACTCTGAAAAGTCACAACCCTTCATAAGTTTTTGAAAAGCCACCAAAGGCCTATAAATATGTGACTTGTGTTCGAAAATCTTCAGAGTTTTTCAGAACTTCATTGTCTTACTCTCTCAAAAAACACCTTTGGCCAAACACTTGCAAACCAATTAAGGATTCTTATAAGTTCTTCAAGTTGTATTATTCTTCTCTTAAAGAGAGAAAAAATCTTCTGTACTTCAAAAGCAAACTATTGTTAATCAAGAGGCAGTGAGTCTCTTGATTTGTAAGTTTTTCTGAACACAAGGGAAAGGTATCCCTGGGTGGTTCAGAAGTTGTAAAGGAATTTACAAGGATAGTAGAAATCTCAAGTGGATTGCTTGAGGACTGGACGTAGGCACAGGAAGTTGTCGAACCAGTATAAATTAAGTTTGCAATTCTCTCTTCCCTAATCTCATTTACATTATTACAGTTTAATTTTATTTTGCAAATTTAAAGAACATCAAATAAATTGTTTATTGCTTCTTTTGCTGCATATTAAGTTTGCATATATGTTTTAAAGAGAGAGTTAAAATTTGTTAGGGGAAAATTTTGAAACTTAATTCACCCCTTCCCTTTTAAGTTATTAAGGCCACTTGTTTAACAGAGCTTAATTCTTGTATAAGGTTTAGAAACTTCAAGAATAGTTATGGCCTCATCAAACTTTCTATTTCCCGAAGGGAACTCTATTAATAGGTCTCCTATATTCGATGGTGTGGGATATCATTACTGGAAAACCCGTATGCAAATCTCCATAGAGACTATAGATTTAAACATTTGGGAAGCCATTGAAATTGGTCCTTACATCCCTACTATGGTAGCAATAAATGCAACTATAGATAAACCCAGGGAACAATGGGATGAAGAAGAAAGGAAAATGGTACAATATAACTTAAAAGCCAAAAATATAATTACATGTGCATTAGGCATGGATGAATATTTTAGAGTATCAAACAGCAAGAATGCAAAAGAAATGTGGGATACCTTACAAGTAACCCATGAAGCAACAACTGATGTAAAAAGATCTAGAATAAATACCCCAACCCATGAATATGAATTGTTTAGAATGAATCAAAATGAAACTATACAGGATATGCAAAAGAGAATTCACACATATAGTAAATCATCTTGCATCATTAGGAAAGATATTTCCCAATGAAGATCTTATTAACAAAGTTCTAAGATGTTTAAGCAGGAAATGACAACCAAAGGTAACATCAATTACAGAATCAAGAGATCTTACTAACATGTCTCTTGCAACTCTGTTTGGAAAGCTTCAGGAACACGAAATGGAACTTATGAGACTAAATCAACATGAAGAAAATGACAAGAAAAAGAAAGGAATCACACTGAAAGCTTCATCTTCAATTCAAGAAGGAAGTGATAAAGAAGACTTGAATGATATAGAAGAACATGATGATTTCAGTTTCTTCGTAAAGAGATTCAACAAATTCCTAAGAAATAAAGGAAATCAAAGAAGATCAAACTTCAAACCAAAGAAAAAAGGAGAAGATTCATCTTCTATTCAATTTTTTTTTAATGTAATCAACCAGGACATCTAAGAGTTGATTGCCAGAGTTTCAAGAAAAGAATGGAAAGATCTGAAAGGAAAACCTTTAATGATAAGAAAGCAAAGAAAGCTTACATCACTTCGGAAGATAACGATATGGATTCATCCGAAGACTCAGAAAATGAAGTCGTGAATCTAAGTCTTATGGCCAAAAATTATGAAAGCAATGAAGATGATTCTTTGAAGAAGAGTTGGTACATTGATAGCGGATGCTCTAAACACATGACGGGAGACGCATCAAAGTTTACTCATATTTCTCCCAAGAATAGTGGACATGTGACTTATGGTGACAACAATAAAATGACCCTCAAAATAGTAGAATTGGCCCAATCCCATATGTAAAAAATTTGTAGCTCTTTTCCTTAGCTTTCCAGGGACTACTCATATGCTCCATTTTGCATTTTGTAGCATCCTATAGGTTCTGCACAAGGAAGATAGGTCAATTAAGCACAAAGTCCGAAAATAAGCAACAATTGTCCATCAAGCCCAATTATTTGCCTAAGACCAAAACTGAATTAAGGTGAGAAAATAAGAGTCAAAGAAAGGTAAAATAAGCTAAGAAGAATAGGAAATTAATAAACTAAAAATGATTTATTTCCCTCTGATCTGCTTCTTGAGATTTTGTTCAACTGCTACGTATACTTTCGTATTCGCTTTCGGCTTCATGACCATTCTCAGGTCTCCCTAACATTGGCAATGAGATCCTTTCTTTGTTCGACAAACCACATGAAGACCTAGGGTTTTCTTTTTATCAATCTACAAATGGCTATCCCCATTTCATCACAGCTTATATGAAGACAACAATTATTGTCTTTGATGCATAACACAACACCTTTCTTTTATTCTGGTTTTGAAAGTACTTCATTTTCTCTTCTTCAAAGGCTATTGTTTTTTAGTATGCCTCCCATGTTGCTTTGCTTAAATCAGCTAGTCCTAAAGTCGTAGGAATACTACTTCTATCTTCTCTTTACAAATCAATTTTTCTACTCTTGGAGAGAATTGTAAACATGAAGAGCATATGAAGATTATGTAACTGATGAGAAATTGATACTACATATGTATTGTTTTCAAACTTTCGCATCTTTCACATATAAAGAGAAATCTTTCCTTAATCTGTGATTTGATTTTCATTTTCATTGAGTAGATTTCTCAATGGTGTTCATGTAGTGGGTTTTCTGCATGTAGGTTTTTATTCTTGATAGGTTTTGAAGAGTTACTGCATTTGTGGTGTGCATTTGCCTGTGAGTTTGGTTATAACTCAAAGATTATAGTGGAAAGATCCTAGAAATTGAAGAAATTGAACCAGTATAAATTGTGTGTGCATCATTTCATCTAACCTTTAAACTCTTATATAGCTTCTTGCTTAAGTTTATTAACATTTGTGCATTGATAATTGTTTTGTATCATTGGGTAAGTGTTTAATTGTATTTAAGAAATCAAAGAGCATTTGCAACTCACCTAAATCTCTTGTTTCAAATAGATTAAAAGGAAGCAAATTGCAAAAAAAAATCAATAGGGTTTAAAATCAATTTGAAACTA
The DNA here is from genome assembly GCF_004193775.1 of Glycine soja. NCBI lineage: Eukaryota > Viridiplantae > Streptophyta > Magnoliopsida > Fabales > Fabaceae > Glycine > Glycine soja. The sequence goes on from NC_041004.1 coordinate 24,203,398, forward strand.
ATTCTCCCCCATCTTGGCTTGTGTTTTCATGCACCATTATTTCTAACAAGAATAAGGACTAAGCAGAACATATCCAGTGCTTTTGCTCCTCTTTGGTTTCTGCAACTTTGGATTGCCATGTATTTTCCCATGTTTGCTACCAAAAAACCAAAATCGACTAAAGCACTAGATTTTCATGCCAAAGATCCTACTCTGGGTGAATCTCTTCGGACCAAATCCTCCACCCCAGGCTTTTCTCACTTCTTCATAGAAGTTATTTTTGGCATATTGGATTATGTAGTTGCTCTTTGGAATCCCCCAATTGTCGATCATGCAATTCCTAATTGGATGAAAATGGATCCTCTTGTTGATTTGGAAACAAAAGAAGTGCAATCAGCAAATTAGGATAACATCTTATTGGCTAGGAATTTGCTTGGTAGGGTCAAACCTGCATTCAGACATAACAAGATTTTTGTGGAACCCTATAACCACCACTCTCGGCACTGTCGCAACCTACCCTTCGGCGGGAGGGCGACGCGAGACTCGCGGGATGCGTGTTCCACGAAAGGAATACGCGCGGAGTCGCCACCAACGTTTATTTGAGGAAAACGTCGGAAAAACCGGAAAAGACGCGATCTACGAACTTTTAAGTGAAAGGTTCGGGAGTTGTATTTACGCACGGGGAAGGTATTAGCACCCCACACGTCCGTCCCAAGGGACGGCAGCCTTTAATCGAATGTGCAAACATGACTTTGATTTTTATGTTCCCTTTTATGTTCTTATATCCTTTATACCCTTTTTATATTTTTCCTTTTTTGTGGTCGACAAGGGTGTTTCCCTTTGCTCCTACGTATTCCTCAATTTGGGATGAGAAAATCAGACCTACGTAGTTCTTTTTTTTATCAAATGATTCTTTTTTACTTAAGTGGTGATCATTTTAAGGCGTTGGACCTTAAAAATGATCCATCTTACTTGGTGAGAAATTGAAATGACAAACTTCAAAAGCCTATTTTTGTGGACGAGCTTGACTAGGCGAGTTAATTTTAGCCTTAGTTTCACCTTAGTTATTAATCAATTCGATTAAGAATGAGAAATCCCAAAGAGAAAACGTCCGATTGATTTTCCGCTTTATTTTACTAAAAAGATATTTTTTTATTATTATATTATTTTTTACCTCTTTTTGATTTCCAACGTGGTTACGGCACGACCGAACGGTCGGAATTGATTTTAACCGAAGTTAATGGATAATACAATTCAAACGTTCGGTGGAAATTTATTTTATTTTTAAGTTAAGCGAGAAACGACTTAAGTAAAATGGCTTAAGCACGTCAACAGGGGGTATAAAAAGTAAACAAAACGAGAATAAAAATGCACGAAACACAATGTGGACCACTACGGGCACATAGAATGAATTGAAAAGCTTGGTTCGAGGTACTTACCCGTTGAAGATCGAAGAACGATGAAGAACGAATAAAGAACGTCGAAGAACGAACGAAACCTTTGCGAGATTCCTCACGGAAAACGTTACGGAAACGTTTCGGAAGCGCCTCGGCTTAGATTTTCTTCACGGAAACAATTTTTCCAAGCAAATTCGAAAGAGAGAGAAGTGCCTAAGGGGCTGGACCCTTTTCTTCTTGCATTCCTCCCCTATTTATAGCAAAATAGGGGAGATGCTTGCCGCCCAGCTCGCCCAGGCGAGCTCAGCTCGCCCAGGCGAGCAGGGTTGCTTCCTCCAGAAGCAACCGCCTTCTGGAGGAATCTTCTGGAGGGCCCAAATGGGCCTGGGTGCTATTTGCACCCCCATTTTTACTAAGTACACCCCCCCTGCTGTTTTTTGGTGATTCTTTTTTCGTAAAGTTACGGAAACTTACGAATTTCGTAACGATACTTGTTTTCTTTCCGTAATGTTACGGAACCTTGCGGATTACATAATCATCCCCTTTTTGACTTACGGAATGTTACGGAACCTCACTTAATTATGCAACGATGCTTCCATTTGATTTCCGGTGTGTCACGGAAACTTACGGATTGTGCATCAATATTTTTTGGTTTTCCGGCATGTCTTGGAATTTCACAAATTGCCTAATGATGGATGCCAAGCACCTCACAAGGACCAAAGAAAGGTCGCATGTCATCAAGCAAAGGTCCCCGGACGAAATTAGGGTATGACAGTTGCCCCTCTTTACTTCTCTTTTATTGGAGATAAAAGAAAAGTAAAGATAAGACACTAATTTCGTCCCTCTCGATTTGACGGGAGTCGCGGGTGACCATAAAATCTCCACATGCAAATGACTTGTTGTTCCCAAAATTTCACAAATTGCCTAATGATGGGCGCTAAGCACCTCACAAGGACCAAAGAATGGTCGCATGTCATCAAGCAAAGGTACCCGAAAATCAGTGTATGACACTAATTTTGCTCCTCTCGGTTGACGAGAGTCGCGGGTGACCGTGACTTGTCGTTCCTAGGATTTCACAAATTGCCTGATGATGGATGCCAAGCACCTCACAAGGACCAAAGAATGGTCGCATGTCATCAAGCAAAGGTCCCCGAAAATCAGTGTATGACACTAATTTCGCTCCTCTCGGCTGACGAGAGTCGCGAGTGACCATGAAATTTCCACATGTAAATGACTTTGTTGTCCCCGGAGGAACAAAAGGTGCAGAAGACTGTGTCAGCCTCTGCATGCTATCAAGCGTTCTGTCTTACAGATAGCAAAAGAATGGGTGCGAATAACCATAAGGTATCTCCGCGTATCTTGGGTGCAGAATGACCAAACTTGGTCTCTGCTTGTCATCGGGCCCGCCGCCTCTGGATGACAAAAGGGTGCGGATAACCGTAAGGTATCTCCGCGTATCTTGGGTGCAGAATGACCAAACTTGGTCTCTGCTTGTCATCGGGCCCGCCGCCTCTGGATGACAAAAGGGTGCGGATAACCGTAAGGTATCTCCGCGTATCTTGGGTGCAGAATGACCAAACTTGGTCTCTGCTTGTCATCGGGCCCGCCGCCTCTGGATGACAAAAGGGTGCGGATAACCGTAAGGTATCTCCGCGTATCTTGGGTGCAGAATGACCAAACTTGGTCTCTGCTTGTCATCGGGCCCGCCGCCTCTGGATGACAAAAGGGTGCGGATAACCGTAAGGTATCTCTGCGTATCTTGGGTGCAGAATGACCAAACTTGGTCTCTGCTTGTCATCGGGCCCGCCGCCTCTGGATGACAAAAGGGTGCGGATAACCGTAAGGTATCTCCGCGTATCTTGGGTGCAGAATGACCAAACTTGGTCTCTGCTTGTCATCGGGCCCGCCGCCTCTGGATGACAAAAGGGTGCGGATAACCGTAAGGTATCTCCGCGTATCTTGGGTGCAGAATGACCAAACTTGGTCTCTGCTTGTCATCGGGCCCGCCGCCTCTGGATGACAAAAGGGTGCGGATAACCGTAAGGTATCTCCGCGTATCTTGGGTGCAGAATGACCAAACTTGGTCTCTGCTTGTCATCGGGCCCGCCGCCTCTGGATGACAAAAGGGTGCGGATAACCGTAAGGTATCTCCGCGTATCTTGGGTGCAGAATGACCAAACTTGGTCTCTGCTTGTCATCGGGCCCGCCGCCTCTGGATGACAAAAGGGTGCGGATAACCGTAAGGTATCTCCGCGTATCTTGGGTGCAGAATGACCAAACTTGGTCTCTGCTTGTCATCGGGCCCGCCGCCTCTGGATGACAAAAGGGTGCGGATAACCGTAAGGTATCTCCGCGTATCTTGGGTGCAGAATGACCAAACTTGGTCTCTGCTTGCCATCGGACACAACTGTGTCTGCCTAGCAAAGGGATGCGGATAACCGTAAGGTATCTCCGCGTATCATGTGTGCAGAATGACCAAACTTGGTCTCTGCTTGCCATCGGACACAACTGTGTCTGCCTAGCAAAGGGATGCAGATAACCGTAAGGTGTCTCCGCGGGCTACCAGCTCTTGAGTTATGGCAACAAAAGGCGGTGTGGTCGACAAAAGCGAGGCTCTTGCTCCTACGTATCCTCCAATGAGGAACTCAGACCTACGTAGTTCTGGATAACTTGTGAGACTTGAAAAAGTCTCGGTGTTTTCTCCACTAAAATGCAAACATGCTTTAGCAAAGAGACAGATATTCCAACTGATTTAGAGCAGCATATGATTTGAGTGACAAACAATGCGCCTACCAGGGAAGGAGAGTCTGCTGATGGGATCCCCCATAACCATAAATGAGATCTTGGATGTTAGCATTTCGTTTCTAAATGACCATTTAGAGGAAACACTGGGTTCGACAAAAATAGAAGAAATCCACTCAAAGTGTATCAATCTCGCACAGGTAAGTGTTTCATCCTAATTCCGAACCATAGATATGTCATGACTTGACTTTGCAAATTATTTCCTATCAAATCAAAAATTACTTGCGCGATCATGGATCAATAGGGCTTCCCTTGGGAATGGGTTCTTTTGGTGGTTTCTTCTTTCGGTTTTTATGTGTTTTTGGCTTTTTCTTTTTTCTGTTGGCTTTTTCCTTTTCTGTTTTTGTTTAGTGCGGGGCGAGAAAAAAGGGTCGCTAGCGCACGGGATTTTGGTTGGTAATTTAAAGGGAGAAGACCATTTTAGGTCGTGGTTTCCTTTCCTTCCTTTTTGTTCATTTGGTGACAATTCTGTATTGTTCAGATATTGTCTGGTCAAAAGACCTTTCTGCATATTTCTTCTAGTTCTTTGATCAAGAACTTTCTTTCCTTGCTTTTTTACTTTCTCCCATTCTTTGGTTGGGAATTTTCTTTCTTTTTCTTTTTCCTTTCTCCCACTCTTTGATTGGGAATTTCCTTGCTTCCTTTTTTCCTTTGATTGGAAATTTTCCTTCTCTTTTTCTTTGATTGGAAATTTTCCTTCTCTTCTTTTTTGCTTCCGAGGGTAAGGATTGACATTCTCACCCTGGGTCAAGGTTTATGGTGAGTCAGGATTTTGGCTCAAGACTTGTAGAATGGCTAGGCATGATACATGTCAGGGTTTGGTTTGGTTCAGGGATAAAAAGGGATGCCCCACATTATTTCCATGACACAAATGCAAAAATGATGATTTGGAAACTTTATGCAAAACTGGCCATGCATGCATCTATGCGGACACTCAAATGTCAAATTTTTATGGTCATGTGATGCTAGGGCTCAGGATTCATTTCCTCTATTTTAAATCAACCCAATGTTTCCAAAATATGTTCTTTTATCAATTTGTGCATTCATCCGAGTCCATTTCGGGCGTCTGGGAAAATCTTCACAGCATTCACCCTTCAGGTGTACACATTTTCCAAAAATTGATTATGATCAATGAATTTTTTCAAAGAAAAGTTGGAAATCGTCTCTTTTCAAAAGCATGTTGTTTTTTAGCTAGACAACTTATTTTTTTCTTTTTTCTCCTTCCTTTTTTTTTTTATCATTATCATTTGTTTATTCCTTTTTCTTTTTTTTTCTTTTTCTTTTTTTTTTCTTTTTTTTTTTTTCATGAGGTATTTTGCTACCTAAACATGTGTATATTTTTGCGAGGTATTTTTGCTATATACATGCATATCCAAGGTATCTTGCTACCTAAACATACATATATATGTTTTGTAAGGTATTTTTGGCTGTATACATGCATACCCAAGGTATCTTGCTACCTAAACATACATATATATATTTTGTGAGGTATCTTTTTGCTACATACATGCATATCTAAGGTATCTTGCTACCTAAACATACATATATATATTTTGTGAAGTGTGTTTTTGTTTACATACATGCATATCTAAGGTATCTTTCTACCTAAACATACATATATATGTATTTTGTGAAGTGTTTTTTTGTTTACATACATGCATATCTAAGGTATTTTCACTACCTAAACATACATATATATATTTTGTGAGGTATGACTACCTTTCGAGCTTGCGCTTGTTTTATTTAAATCCCCAGGATCATGAGCAACTAGGTGCGTCCTACTATAAAAAGTGATCAAATAACAAGCATAGATTCAAAAGGTACTAGGTTGCCTCCTAGTAGCGCTTCTTTAACGTCTTTAGCTGGACGCATGATGGCTTATAGGTCATGGACCTAGTACTTTGTGTTGTAGGCAACGCTCTAACCTTTTTGCGGATGAGCTGAGGTGAACTCTAGAGGTGGTGGCGGTGTGTCTATTGCCCGCTACCGGCCATCCCAATGCTGTTGTGGTGTTTCGCCCGGCGCCTGCCTGGGGGCGCAGTACTTCTTGATGAAAGCTTGATTAGTAGGGGGCCTGATGCCCTTGCTGGAGGTTACAGGTACTCCGTAGAACTGACAGAGACCCGTAATTAGAGCTTGACAACTCCAAGACCCTGTTGGACTTCTTCGGGTCCACTGGGTGTCTTGTAGGCGCGATCCCTACAAACAATAGATGAAATCAGAAATCAGTTGAGCGATGTGCATACTTACCTATGATGATGTGACCTTGCCGGGGGGAACGGGCACCCTGTAGGACTACAGAGGCCCGTAACCAGAGCTGGAAACCCCAGGGCCCTGTTGGACTTCTTCGGGCCCACTGGGCATCTTGTGGGCGCGATCCCTGCAAACAATAGATGACATCAGAAATCAATTGAACCATGTGCATACTTACCTATGTCATGATGACACAGACCAACCGATACTTTTGCAGGGGAGATTGGCGTTGCGGTCGCTGGGCAGAATGTTGCTAAGTAGCAATGTCATCTATATCTGTGTAAGAGTGGTCATGTTGGTGCGCATGATCCGCACTCGTCTCTTTGCAGCAACACGGGTGAAATCTTGCCCCGGTATGCATAGTAGCTGTGTGATAGCCTCCCTCTCTGGTTGTGCTCGCACAGTTGGCCCTCCTCCAATATCAGGGGGGGGGCCCAGGAACCGTTAAAAGGAAACTACTGGTCCCTTAACCGGGAGTGCAAGTCTCGGTTAAGCATTTAAGGATAGAGGACCTTAAATTATCTTAAGGTGTGGATATGGAGCCCACCGAAAGTGAGGACGCGTAGCCCTCTAAAGGCGAGGGCGTGTAGCCTTCTGAAGGTGAGGACGTGCAGTCCTCTGAAGGTGAGGACGTGTAGTCCTCTGGAGGTGAGGGCGTGCAGCCCTCTGATGGTGAGGACGTGTAATCCTCTCAAGGCGAGGGTGTGTAGCCCTCCGAAAGTGAGGACGTGTGGTCCTCTAAAGGTGAGGGCGTGTAGCCCTACGAAGGTGAGGACATGCAGTTCTCTGATGACGAGGGCGTGTAGCCCTCTGAAGGTAAGGACATGCAGTCCTCTGAAGGTGAGGACATGCAGTCCTCTGATGGCGAGGGCGTGTAGCCCTCTGAAGGTGAGGATGTGTAGCCCTCTGATGGTGAGGACGTGTAGTCCTCTCAAGGCGAGGACGTGTAGTCCTCTGAAGGTGAGGGCGTGCAGCCCTCTGATGGCGAGGACGTGTAGTCCTCTCACTGGTGAGGACGTGCAGTCCTCTGAAGGCGAGGACGTGTAGTCCTCTGGAGGTGAGGGCGTGCAGCCCTCTGATCCTGAGGACGTGTAGTCCTCTCAAGGCGAGGGTAACTAGTACCCAAGGTGAGGGCGTGCAGCCCTCTCAAGGCGAGGACATGTAGTCCTCTGGAGGTGAGGGCGTGCAGCCCTCTGATGGTGAGGACGTGTAGTCCTCTCAAGGCGAGGACGTGTAGTCCTCTCAACGGTGAGGGTAACTAGTACCCAAGGTGAGGGCGTAGAGCCCTCTCAAGGCGAGGACATGTAGTCCTCTGGAGGTGAGGGCGTGCAGCCCTCTGATGGTGAGGACGTGTAGTCCTCTCAAGGCGAGGACGTGTAGTCCTCTGAAGGTGAGGGCGTGCAGCCCTCTGATGGCGAGGACGTGTAGTCCTCTCACTGGTGAGGACGTGCAGTCCTCTGAAGGCGAGGACGTGTAGTCCTCTGGAGGTGAGGGCGTGCAGCCCTCTGATCGTGAGGACGTGTAGTCCTCTCAAGGCGAGGGTAACTAGTACCCAAGGTGAGGGCGTGCAGCCCTCTCAAGGCGAGGACATGTAGTCCTCTGGAGGTGAGGGCGTGCAGCCCTCTGATGGTGAGGACGTGTAGTCCTCTCAAGGCGAGGACGTGTAGTCCTCTCAACGGTGAGGGTAACTAGTACCCAAGGTGAGGGCGTAGAGCCCTCTCAAGGCGAGGACATGTAGTCCTCTGGAGGTGAGGGCGTGCAGCCCTCTGATGGTGAGGACGTGTAGTCCTCTCAAGGCGAGGACGTGTAGTCCTCTCAACGGTGAGGGTAACTAGTACCCAAGGTGAGGGCGTAGAGCCCTCTCAAGGCGAGGACATGTAGTCCTCTGGAGGTGAGGGCGTGCAGCCCTCTGATGGTGAGGACGTGTAGTCCTCTCAAGGCGAGGACGTGTAGTCCTCTCAACGGTGAGGGTAACTAGTACCCAAGGTGAGGGCGTGTAGCCCTCTCAAGGCGAGGACGTGTAGTCCTCTGAAGGTGAGGGCGTGCAGCCCTCTGATGGCGAGGACGTGTAGTCCTCTCACTGGTGAGGGTAACTAGTACCCAAGGTGAGGGCGTGTAACCCTCTCAAGGCGAGGACAGGTAGTCCTCTGCAGGTGAGGGCGTGCAGCCCTCTGATGGCAAGGACATGAAGTCCTCTGATGGCGAGGACATGTAGTCCTCTGATGGCGAGGACGTGTAGTCCTCTCAAGGCGAGGACGTGTAGTCCTCTAAAGGTGATAGGTACAAGTACCCAAGGGTCCACCCTTATGAGAAAGCAAGAGATCGACTCATCGAGAGGGCCGGTCATCCCGAATCCACAAGATTTGGACATTAGATGTAAGAAATCTATGCAGTTAACATGATTTTTAGGGATGCATATGCATGCAACCTTTGTCGTGAAATTTGGTAAATGCGGACTTCATATGAAACAATGCAATGTAATGGAAAGTTGTACAATGTTCATGACATTCTTTCCCTATTTTGTGATTTTGATTTTGATTTGATTTTTTTGGAAAACACAGATTGACTGTCCTTTTGAAAGAGGTGATAATTCATGCAACCTTATCCTATCTTTTGCAAATCTCTCCGGGAACTCCCTCAAAGTGTATGTTCTTTTTGATTTAGTCACTTGACCATTTTGGAGTGACGGCAATGGAGCCATTTGATGTTTAATCAATCCATCGAAATCCTAGGGTTTGTCCCCTTTTTTTTTGTTAAAAACATCGATGGGTGAGAACTTTTGATCGGCCCCTATGTTCACTTGAGGCTCATGCACGGTGCCCCTCATTGCCCCAGTGTAAGGCTTTGAGGTACCAATCGTTGTCTTTCGTCATGACCTTGTAGCTGGGAACCTATTGAGTGAGAACTTCTAATCTGCCCCTAGGTTCGTTTGAGGTTTGTGCATGGGGCCTTTCATTGCCCCAGTGTAGGGCTTAGAGGTACCAATTGTTGTCTTGTTTTCACAACCTCGTAGTGAGGAAGAATGAAAGACGCAATTGATTCTTGCAAAAAGAATTTTCCAAGGACGAGAAATAGTTGAAGGATTTTTCAGCTGATGGATTAAGTCAAATGACTCCTATGTAGAAGCAAGATGTTTTGATGTCTTGATGATGCTAAAGGATCAAGTGCTTCTAAGTTTTATTCAAGACAAGAATCCAAGAAAGTCAAGATATATGATCAAGTTGATCTCTAGAATCTTAGGAAGAAGTTTCCAAATTGAAGAAGCAAAAGGTTTGACCAAGGAATTCTATCCTTTCAAATTGAGATTTGCTTTCTGGTAATCGATTACCAGCAGTTTGAAAATGTTTTAATACAAATTTTTAAAACCTGTAATCGATTACATAAGTCTTGTAATTGATTACCAGAGGGGATTTTCAGAAAATAATTTCCAAGAGACATATCTATTCAAATGTTTTATGAACGGCCATTCAAATGTTTTAAAGAGAGTTTTCATTGCCCAAACAGTTTTATCCTCTCGAAAGATCAAGAGTTTTTCTGAACTGAAATGTCTTATCCTCTCAAAAAGATTCCTTGGTCAACCACTTGCTTATTCAATAAGGAATTTTTGATTGATCTTCATTTTACAATCTACCTCTTTTACGAGAGACCTCTTCTTCTCTTCTTCTTATTTCTGAAAAGGGATTAAGAGACCGTGGGTCTCTTGTTGTAGAGGATTCCTGAACACAAGGGAAGGGTTATCCCTGTGTGCATTGTTAATCCGAAAAGAGAGAGTGATAGTTCAATTGGGGAATAGTCTTTGCATCTTAATTCAACCCCCCTTTTTCTTAAGGTAACTGAGGCCATTTGTCCAACATCCTATTCTCGATAACTCACTTCTCTCTAAAAAGACAAAATGAGGTCACATGAACGTCTATATTTTTACTTGAAAACACAGTCAATCAAATGCCTTTTTATTTTTTATTTTGAAACTTATTTGTTTTGAACTTTGGTCGTTGTTTTACGGCACCCCCACCAACGTGCAAGATGAGTAATCTCTGATTGAACGGTCTTGGAAGTCAACACTCAGGAGCGCAGGTTGCTTGAGCAAACAGACCAATGGCTTACACCCACATTCCGGTGAAAGTTGAATAAGCAAACATGCGTTTGTGAGAGGATGAGGGACAAAGATATCAACTTTATCCATTTCATTTAACATTGTAGCTGTGGTTTACAATAATGGCATAAACTTGGAAACCCTGATGAGTCATTAGGGACACCTAACAACAGCTTTCAAAATTGCCCCATGTGTGGCATCTCTTGTCAATGTCGGGATTTACACGCAATTCTCCTCAAGTTTCAGCCCGCCCGTATCAATTAGACTTCACACTTTATGCTTCGGGGTCATACAATGCTCAATGGAATGCCGTAGGGCTCCTCCACGATAAGCACACGTTGCGTTCGAGTCGTATTCTCGGAGAAATGGAGGTTGATGAACCTTGGCTAGGGTTATGGCTACCATTGAATTATCAAGTAGATATGGGATCAAGTTTAGCATATGACAATGGAATTTGGGGTGAACCCTACAGGCTTTTTGCTGCAAAATTCCTTTTTGTTGGTGTTTTTTTTGGTTTGTGCTAAAGGTGGTGTTCGTTATTGGAAGTGCGGTAGACAGGCTTTGTGGTTGATTTAGGGATGGCCTTTGTGGATAACTGGGTGGTGGGTAAGGAGGTGGTTTGTTATTGGCTGAGTAAAGATATTGTTGGGTTGGTGGGAAATTTGGCCGTACAGGAATGGCAGTCACAGCATGGGTTTCTCCCTCATCCTCACCCTCTTTATTTGCCCCAGTTTTCTCAGTCGTCCTAGTAGGATGATCAAATTTGCCTCTTTTCGGACCCACATTGATCCTTTCACTGGCGAAGACCAAATCTGCAAAGCTTTGAGGGTGCGCAGCCCACCATCTTTTCATAGTAGAGTACCGATAATGTGTCTACCATCACGATTATCGTCTCCCTTTCCATTATTGGGGGTACCACCTGGGCCGCCAGATCCCTCCACCTTTTGGGCGTGTTCTTTGAATGATCCGTCCCCCTTTTTGCACATGCTCCGTAGTTGCATCCTATCCAGAACCATATCAAAATTGTATTGATACTGCCTAACAACGGCAACCATTAGGTCCTTCCAAGAATGGACTCGGGAAGATTCCAAGTTAGTGTACCAGGTAACAGCTACCCCAGTAAGACTTTCTTGGAAGGAATGTATTGGCAATTCATCATCTTTTGCGTATTCCCCCCATCTTCTGACAATACATCTTTAGATGGTTCTTGGGACAAGTAGTCCCCTTGTACTTGTCAAGGTCCAGCACCTTGAACTTGGGAGGGGTGATGATATTGGGTTCTAGGAACAACTTTCCTAGGTTAGCAAAGGCATAATCTTCACCTCCTTCAATGGCCCTGAGCCTTTCCTTTAGATGATCCGCCTTTCCCTTTTCGGCCATGGCAGGAGGGGCTCTTCCCACCGCAAAATGCAATGGTTGTGGTTGTGGGTGAAACTGAGGGCCCTCCAAAGTGTTTTCAAAGGGTATACCACCAACTGCTTGCCCTTCAGTGGCATGTCCGAGCCAAGGCTCGAAGTCAGCTAGATTGTGGTGGGCAATTTCATGTGTCTCCCCCATGGTTTGAGAGATATGTGCCTGATGAGGTTATTTGTTCTCAATGAGTATCGGAGTGGAGTTATTGAGATTTTTATTGAGAGTGTATGCCACATTGGGTGGTGTATAGTTGGGAGGCAAGCCATATGATGGGAAGGCGTGCTCGTTTTGGAATTTGCACATCATGGGGTCATCCGTACTTCCCAAATCTTTGCCTACCATATTTGAGGTTGGATGATTCATTTGCTTGAGGCCGGATGGGGACGTCGGGTTCACCTTAGCAACAACGCTGGTAGCGGCAATTGCAACCGCATTGGCTTCCATTATCTTCTTCACGCTCATCATGGCCTCCATCATTGTGGCCATTTTCTCTTTAATGGCCTCCATGTCGGCCTTCATCTTCTCTTGTATCTCCTCTACTTCACCCATTACTCTAGCTCTAGCACGAGTTCGGTAAGGGCGTCGTAAAGCGTGTCCCTAAGTTCATTTTATTTTATTTTTCAAGGAAAGAATGCAATGAGCAATGCAACCAATGAAAAGCATGGATGCATGCGAATGATGTACAGTTGAAGTATTGCGAATTTTTACGCAAGATATGGGGTTGAATCAATTTAGATTTTCAACATGGTCCATGACATCTTTGTCAAGGTGAAACTGGAAGTAACAAGGACATCAATAATCCTAAATATGTTTGGCAGTAGACGAAGCAGTGATGTGACTCGATTCATCTTTTGCCCCAATTTTGCAAGACGGTTACTTCCATATTTCAACTTGACTTGATGAACCTTTTTGTAAAAGCATGAGCTTGGTTCAACCCTATAATCCAAGGAATGGCAATTCTGATCGCCAACACTTCAACAACATCTCATAGGGATGAATGACTCGGGCATACTTTAAGCTTATGCACGGAAAATGTAATTATGAAATTGAGATGCCCGAAGAAACACCATTTCCTAGTTAACCATGCATTAGGTACCATGTTCAATTATTTTGTTTTTAAGTGAAACGGGTTTATGATCCCAACATGGTTGGCTCCTAACACATGAAACTAAGAATGTAGTGTGAAGTTTCACGCTTCCCCCTTTTTTGTTTTTGTTTTGTAGAGGAAAACGCAAGGATGAGCAAACATGAAAACAAATGGTATGCAATTTTGCAGATCAAAAAGTTTGTTGAACGCATATGCATGATGATGCCATGACTCATGCAAAATGTGAGGCCGGAATATGATAACGGACAAATGCAGGATATGTCCATTATGATGTTATGAAGAGATGCTTATGCGATGCATGATATGAATGCATTTTACGGACACGAGAGCCCGGAAAATTATCTCTTCTTACTTGCGCATTTGGGGGCGCAGTGCCCCATGTGTACAATTAAGAAGGTGATATGGACCTTCCGGCTTCCCGTGACAAAGGACGAGACCAACATACAATGCATGCTAGAGATAAAATGCGGGAGTGACTTGATTTGCACAAGCTTTTTGGAGTAGAAACATGGGACCAACTCATTTTATTTCAAAAAGGAAGTCGTATCTAGTCAAGGTCTGAGAGACCATACAAGTTTCCTAACGATTTCTAATTATGTGGGCCATTAAGTCTATCATATGCTGACAATAGCCGAGAAGCCCATGAATCTCTTCGGGGGCGGAGTAGGTGTCTGCCATCGCCTTGGCCTTGGCTAACAAGCGGGGAAGTTCTTGACTCCCGTTCAAGGTAAGAGCAAACCGGTCCATCCATATGGTTGCCTCTTGGTGTAAAGAGTCGATCACCCTTCCTCTAGCCTCTTTTTCCGCATATACTTGAGCATACTCATCCGCGATTCTATGCTCGTGGGCCGTGGCTAGACCTAACTCTTCTTGGTACTTGGCGATGATAGCTAACATGTTGGTCTCCGTCTCGCATAAACGCTGAGACAAGCTTCTTTTGGACTTTGAACAAGCAATTAACTCCTCTTTCAGAACCATGCTATGTGCTCGCGACTGGTCCCTTTCTTCCTTTCGCAACTTGAGTTCACTATTGCTACCCCATAGAGCTCCGCGAAATTTGTTCCGGCCATACTCTTCCTTGCGAGCCCTCTTGGTCTCTTGTTCAAGGGCTCTTGCGGTAATTGCATTCTCTTCCTGTAACCCGGCACACTCCTTCCGAACGTGTGTAGCGGCCAACTTGAACTTCTCCTTGGCAAGTTTTGCCTTTCCTAACTCGCTTTTGAGAGCTTGGACTTCTTCGTCCTCTTCCGGTGCTTCAAAACTCTCTTCGCTGACGACTTTTAACTTGGCGAGCCAATCTAAACCTCGTATATGAACTTTCAGCCATTCGTGGTACCCACCAATGACGCCATTACGAATACCTCTAAGCTCTTGATCTTTCCTTAACGGGGTTTCCCATGCCTTATGGATTCTTTGGATAGTCTTGGAATTTTGTGCGCCGAGATCCCTCACAAGGAAAGGAGACATGCTTTCTTCCGTCGGTGCTCCCCTCATGGGGTACCCTAGTTGTCTTATAGCGAGCGCGGGATTGTAGTTAATACAACCCCTCGTTCCTACCAGCGGAATGTTTGGGTATCTTCCACATGAGAAAAGGACTCCTTCTTTTCCTTCCTTCCATCGGGGGAACCAACTGATTGTTCTACCTCCTATCCCGGCCAAGAGCTGGTCCCAATCTATTCTCCTCTTTTCAGTACATGAGCGATGGCTCAGGAGCGGACATGGATGTCTTGTGTCTTGTTGGAACAAGTGTGAAACCAACCAAACACAGAGGGCGGGTAAGCAACAGATGATCCGTGCGCTACTCTTTTCGCACCTTCGGTCAAATGTGTCAAATAGATCTGCCAAGACAGCCACCACCGGACTTTCCTTGCTATGGTGGTAGGCAAGGAAAGCGTCGATTGCTGCTAGGTCTATCAGACCATCCACATTTGGAAAGAGGACAACCCCGAAAATTAGCAAAGCTAACACATCCATAAACGGGACCCAGTCTCCTTGATTGGCCATACCCCTCGCCTTGTCTTCTAGGTACTTCTGTGGCAGGCCCGCTATGCCGTTCCGAGTCTGTTTTATGCGGTCCAAACCTCTGGCTGAATCCTTGACCACAGTTGCAATTCTGCTCAAAGAGGGGAGACACCCGGAGGAAAGATATGGTTTCCTTCCCCCGAGAGGACATCCTAGAATTTCCTCAAATTCTTCAATGGTTGGTAATAATTGGAAGTCCCCGAATGTGAAGCATCTCAAGGGCTGGTCGTAGTATTGGGTAAGTGATGCAATGGCTTCTATGGACACCTCTGCTATGGTCAACTCTAAGATCTTTCCGTAAGTCTTGCAGAAGGCTTGCATTTGGAGGGGTTCCATCAACCGCCCTAATTCCTTGATGCTGGTGGTATCTAGGCTTTTGACCTTGACTTGGTAGAACCTCTTGCCGGTTTGATTTGTTCCCATGCTTACTAAAGTGAGACAAAAGCTGGTGCAAATCAAAACTCCGATACCTCATGGGTGGGATGGATGAATGCATGATGGAATGCATATGACACGGATGCAATTTATGAATACGGGAGCTCGGGAAATTGTCTCCTTCTTAGATACAACGTCTTGGGGTAGCAAAGTGCCCAACGTATGTATTTAAGAAGGTGACACGGACTCTCCGTTGGTTTGCCCAAGAGAGGGGATTAAGACAGAACCCATATGCAATGCCTATGCAAAAGACACAATGTGGGAATGTGCACAGTATGACGATATTTACCGAACATAAGCAAAAGGGTATATGATACTCATGCAAGGCAGTGTGAAAAATGGCACGCAGCGTGTTTGCTTCGTGCCCCTATTTAAGGGACCTATAAGGGAGAGAACTAACTAGGCTTTTAGCAATAATCCCCAAGGTAGTCATATCTCTCTTGATGGTTTCTAGAGGTATCATCCCCTTTGAAGAACATATTGTAGCAGTAGGGACTACTAGCAACAATAGGTTTTCAAAGAGAAAAGCTCTAGATGAGGGTTCACTGTAATCAAGCAAGTCGGAGACCTAGCATGATCACAGATTCACCTCCACTCCTTATGTTCCCATGAACCCGGGTATAGGGCCCTTTTTCACTCACAGTGTGTGCAAATAGTGTTGGTGTTTGTGTGCATCAAATGAATAAATATTTACTTCATGCATACATTTTAAAACGCACTAAAAGCAACAACGAGTTTGTATACACAAGAACATAATGAAAGGAAACCAACAAAGGGGTAAGTCACGGTAAAACATTGCACAAAATTAAATGGCCTAACTCTCTAAAAAAAGTCCCCAGTGGAGTCGCCAACTGTCGCAACCTACCCTTCGGCGGGAGGGCGACGCGAGACTCGCGGGATGCGTGTTCCACGAAAGGAATACGCGCGGAGTCGCCACCAACGTTTATTTGAGGAAAACGTCGGAAAAACCGGAAAAGACGCGATCTACGAACTTTTAAGTGAAAGGTTCGGGAGTTGTATTTACGCACGGGGAAGGTATTAGCACCCCACACGTCCGTCCCAAGGGACGGCAGCCTTTAATCGAATGTGCAAACATGACTTTGATTTTTATGTTCCCTTTTATGTTCTTATATCCTTTATACCCTTTTTATATTTTTCCTTTTTTGTGGTCGACAAGGGTGTTTCCCTTTGCTCCTACGTATTCCTCAATTTGGGATGAGAAAATCAGACCTACGTAGTTCTTTTTTTTATCAAATGATTCTTTTTTACTTAAGTGGTGATCATTTTAAGGCGTTGGACCTTAAAAATGATCCATCTTACTTGGTGAGAAATTGAAATGACAAACTTCAAAAGCCTATTTTTGTGGACGAGCTTGACTAGGCGAGTTAATTTTAGCCTTAGTTTCACCTTAGTTATTAATCAATTCGATTAAGAATGAGAAATCCCAAAGAGAAAACGTCCGATTGATTTTCCGCTTTATTTTACTAAAAAGATATTTTTTGATTATTATATTATTTTTTACCTCTTTTTGATTTCCAACGTGGTTACGGCACGACCGAACGGTCGGAATTGATTTTAACCGAAGTTAATGGATAATACAATTCAAACGTTCGGTGGAAATTTATTTTATTTTTAAGTTAAGCGAGAAACGACTTAAGTAAAATGGCTTAAGCACGTCAACAGGGGGTATAAAAAGTAAACAAAACGAGAATAAAAATGCACGAAACACAATGTGGACCACTACGGGCACATAGAATGAATTGAAAAGCTTGGTTCGAGGTACTTACCCGTTGAAGATCGAAGAACGATGAAGAACGAATAAAGAACGTCGAAGAACGAACGAAACCTTTGCGAGATTCCTCACGGAAAACGTTACGGAAACGTTTCGGAAGCGCCTCGGCTTAGATTTTCTTCACGGAAACAATTTTTCCAAGCAAATTCGAAAGAGAGAGAAGTGCCTAAGGGGCTGGACCCTTTTCTTCTTGCATTCCTCCCCTATTTATAGCAAAATAGGGGAGATGCTTGCCGCCCAGCTCGCCCAGGCGAGCTCAGCTCGCCCAGGCGAGCAGGGTTGCTTCCTCCAGAAGCAACCGCCTTCTGGAGGAATCTTCTGGAGGGCCCAAATGGGCCTGGGTGCTATTTGCACCCCCATTTTTACTAAGTACACCCCCCCTGCTGTTTTTTGGTGATTCTTTTTTCGTAAAGTTACGGAAACTTACGAATTTCGTAACGATACTTGTTTTCTTTCCGTAATGTTACGGAACCTTGCGGATTACATAATCATCCCCTTTTTGACTTACGGAATGTTACGGAACCTCACTTAATTATGCAACGATGCTTCCATTTGATTTCCGGTGTGTCACGGAAACTTACGGATTGTGCATCAATATTTTTTGGTTTTCCGGCATGTCTTGGAATTTCACAAATTGCCTAATGATGGATGCCAAGCACCTCACAAGGACCAAAGAAAGGTCGCATGTCATCAAGCAAAGGTCCCCGGACGAAATTAGGGTATGACAGGCACTCTGGTCTTACTCAACATCTTGCAATGACATTCTTGACTATGATTTCTCCTACTTCTCATCCTTCATTGTCTACCGAAAAGGTAAAGAGAATTACCAACCTGATTCAATGCTTAACCTTTTTAAATTCCACCTATTTTTGCCTGATCCTAAGAAAACCACTAGTTTCCTCATTTGGTGGTCTAATGTAAAAGATGCCATTTTTAAAAAAGGTCTTACTTTTTACCTCATGCAAGCCAATGGCCAAACTCAAACAAAACTTGTCACTAAGATTCCAAGTTAAACCCAACCTTCTCCTTATCCAACTTCAACTTTGACTAAGAAAAAGAAAAGCTTATTAGTTGGGATTACCATTAATCCTTAAATATCTTGTAAAAAATATTTTCCTCATAACTTTACCTTTTCATTTTCTCTTTCACCCATTTTTATTTGAATAGCATATCTTTTTCCTTTCCATTCAAACATCAAATTAAGACAATCGACTCAGAGAACAAAGAAGAAAACACTTCTCCAAAGCTAGTTCCTTTGACTTTTAGAAGAACTACCAGATCTATTGCTACTAAGAAGCCTTGTATTCCTAATCATCCTTCAGTTCAGGTACCAATATCTAATTTACCATTTCTCCTTACCTCTTCATTGTCAAATTTCTAACTCAAAGCTTTTCTACAAAAATCATTTGTTGCTTCTAGTCAAAGCCGCAAGAGACTGAAAATTGGATATGTTTCTTCACCTCTTCATGTAAGCCTCTTAATCGTCATGGAATTTCTACTTCTTCTTAATATGATCTTATTGACTCACTTTTGTTTTCACTCTCAAGACACTACTTCTATTGAAAAACCTTCTAATGTCCCATTCAAATCTTTTGTCTTTCCCCCATCTTGTCGAATGTTACTGAGGATGCTTTAGCCGAATACTTCCAATCTCCTTCTTTCTCTACTCCAGAGGTTTCAAACATATATCTTATTGACAACCATTTTTTACACATGGAACAATTCATGTTAGGAGACATTCCTTTTGACCCTGCTATGTTGATGTCAGTTTGGCTATCTTTGGCCAAATTAGCCAGAGACCCCACTGTTTTTGACACTAGCCGCCAACTCTTGAATCATATCAGTATGGAAATTGGAAAATTGATTTTCAATCATATTATGCACCAACATTGATATTGTTCTTCTCGACCAACTTGGCATTGCTAAGGCAATTGCAAACTCAAAAATCCAAATTTACCACCAACTTTCATGTTGTTGAAGTGGAACAACTAGCTGACTTAGTTGAACATGAACATCTCAACAAAAGAGTTGTAGATCTGATAACTGAACTTGGGCGTATCAAGAAAGAACTAGCCGAGTTGAATCCCAAGATTACCCTTCTAAACTCCAAACTCAAGGGCAGTTTACATCAACTTGTTCAACTTTATGCTTTGGTAAACTCTCTTGATCTCAACAACAACCATATACTTCATCAACAAAAAGGGTTGTGGAAAGATCTTAATGCAAGTGAAACAAGTATCACTGAAGACAGGAAAGAAGGAGATGACTTGTAGCAAAAGTTTGATCATGCCATGCAAGCCATGTTCGCACCTCCTTTTGTTCCCCCTACTTTGATTGCTCCATCTGCAATTATTCCACCAATAGGAATCATGGATTGTATCGTAGAAATTTTTGCCAAAGTCTCTAGTGCTAATGTTGTCACGCTTGCTTAGAATACTTCTATTGTTTCCCCAAGTGTTGATGTTGGACCTATCGAACCACCTAAAGGGGATCTAGGAAATGTTGGTACTTCTTCTACTGAGTTGACTGGCATGGTAATTGATTTGGCGGCCAATCCTTGAAAAATCCTTCTAAACTTATGCATTTTCTTTGAATAAGTTTGATTTTGGATCACTTTGGGATTAGCCATGTGACCAACTTGTGGTCACTGCTAAAATTTATTTTTTTGCTTCTCTCCTTCTTTCCATATAGAAGGATGGAAACTTTTAAAATATTTGGCATTTATGCTTCTATCAAGTTTTTTTCCATCCTAATTAACTAGCCAATATGCACCATTGAGTAAAATATGACTAAATATAAATGGTCCTTCCCATTTCGGAGACCACTTGTCAAGCTCCAAATCTTTTGCCCCCAAAGGCAAAATTGACTTCCAAACAATATCCCCTTCACTAAAATGTTTATGCTTAACATGTTTATTGTATGCTCTTTCTACCTTCTTTTTGTTAAGTAGAATTTGATGAGTGCGATGAATCGATCCCCATTTAACTCATCTAGCATGGATTGTTGATATTTATCCAAACTTAACATATTATGCTTTGCTACTCTTTAAGATTGTGCATTCATCTCTAAAGGAAAAATTGCATCCTGTCCATAGTCAGCCGAAGTGGGGTATAACCAATTGCTTTGGTTGGTGTATTTCGGCAATCCCATAATGCTTCTTGCAATGTCTTGTCCCACCTATTTACTCTAAATTCTTGATTATATCAATCAAGATCTTGTTAGTAGCTTCTACCTATCCATTTACTTGTGCATAGGATGATGTTGAATGTACAAGCTTAATGTTGAATTCTCATATGAATGAGCCCATTTTATCTTCAGTAACATAGTTCCTTGATTAGTAATAATTGACTCAGGTATGCCGAATCTGTAAATAATACTATGTTTAATGAATTTGATTATAGCTTCTTGAGTCACAACAATCAATGGTTCAGCCTCCACCCATTTTAGATGAAACTATATCTTTTAGATGAAGCTAGATAAATCTTGTCGATAACATCCATAGCCTACCCCCTAAATGGCCAAGGCTTGACCACTACATGCATTTCTTCGACTGGAGTGTTTTGTAAAGGTCCAAATCTTTGACATTCTTCACATCTTTTAGCATAACGATAGCAAGCAGATGTAATCATTGGCCAATAGTATTCATGCCTAATTATCAACCATTTCATTGTCAGTCCAGTCCTGTGAGCACCACACAATCCTTCAAGTCTTTCTTCTATAAGCCGCATTGATTCAACTTGGTTTACACATTTCAACAAGACCCAAGGCCTCCTCTTTTAAATTTTTGTACCCATAAGCATGTTGAGCTAATTGATTAGCTTCATAATTCTCTCCTTTGTATAGATGTTCTATTATTACATCCTCAAAATAGTTAAGTAATTGTTTAGCTGAATTGCAGAATTCTACTTGCACATTCTACTTCTTTCTGCAACAGTATTCATAAACCCCATATCAATGCTTTGTATTATGCCTGATTATTAGAATACTCTGGATCAATTGGCCTAGAGTACCTCTACACCCTTCCTATTGGGATAATGATGGCTACGTTGATTCCTACACCATCATGTGTTCGTGAGCCATTGAAACTCAAAATCAAAGGTTGTAGGCTAACATAATTGTCAGCCAATTCAGATACATCATCCACTAGTATGCATGGATGTTAGATAACAAAGTCAACTAGAACATGCTATATAGGTCAAAGCGTAAGAATTTAACTTAATCGCCCATTTCATCAAACATCCTTGCAAAACTGGCCAAGTTAACAAATGTTTAACAATGTCAAATTTGCACAAAACAAATAAGCAGCCAAATTCCTTTTGATCTTTCACCCTTAGCATAGGCAGGAAGTCCTTCACTTTAGCAGTTGAATTAGCTATAAATCTTTGTAAGAAATTAATCTTACCAATGAGACTCTGTAGCTCTTTCTTACTTCGAAGTGGTCTGATCTCCAAAAATTGCTTTGCCTTATTTTTATCAATTTCAATTCCCTTCTAATGCACCAAGAATCCCAAGAAATTACCTATCGATACTCTGAATATGCACTAAGCTAGGTTCATCTTCAGCCCATGAAACCTTATTTGCTCCAAATCAACCAAGTGTTGGTTTATATTAGCTTAATTGACTACTACATTATCAATATATACTTTCATGCTTTTACCAATGGTATAATGGAAAATGAGGTTCCTGGCCCTTTGATAGGTAACACCAACATTCTTCAATCCAAACAACATTACTAACTATTGGTATATCTCAAGAGCTCCAAGACATCAAATGTCATCTTATGCACGTCCTCAACAACCATAAAAATCTAGTTATAGCCAAGATGGCCATCCATGATGGTAAGGACACCATGTTTGGCTACTACATCAACCAACATATCGGCTATGGGCATAACATACTCATCTTTAGGGGTCCCTAGATTTAAATCCCTATATCAGTGCACACCCATACTTACCCATTTTTCTTTATAACTGGGACAATATTTGACAACAACTTAGTGTATTTTGTTTTTCTAATAAAACCAGCTCCTAGCACTCTCTCAATTTCTCCTTTGATTTGAGGCAAAAGTTATGGATTACATCATTTTGGAGGCTATCGATGTGGCTTAAATCCTTCTCTAATTGAAAATTCATGCTCTACCAAATCTCTTGATAATCCTAGCATTTCATGGTAATCCCAAGCAAAAAAATCATTATACTTCGTAATTATCTTGACAATGTGATTTTTATCTTTCTCGACTAACAACCCACTCGCTTTGGTCGTTCTCGGCCTATCGTTGGTTCCTAGGTTGATCTCTTTCAAGGAATCTTGTGCTTCAAAACTAAGGGATTTCTTCTTGATAGGTAACACCCTTTCTACATGTTTTAATTCATCTTGTGCATCCACCATAGCTGATCTAGCTATCCTACCTTCAGTGACAAATGATGCTAGTCAATCAAGCAAATCCTTTAAGACTTTATTTTATGTATCCATCTATAAATTTTATTGAGACCCATGCTTCAACTTGCCAATTTATAATGAGCCATTTCTTTGTCAAACTACAAGATTCCCAAGTCCATTCCTCCTAATTTCCAAAAACTTGTATGGGGGATAAGTAAGGAGAATAAAATAAAGCTTCTGCTATTCTTACATTAGCCGAAAATTGACACTCATAAGCTGAAATGCTACTTACTTGGTCCCTTTCGTAGAACATCAATTGTTGATGCAACATAGAAGGTACACATTGGCTTGAATGAATCCAATCTCTTTCCAAGAAGACCAAGTAAGCTAGTTTGGCATCCACTATAAAGAACACTTAATACATGGTTTTTGGTCCATTGGTAATTTTGGCTACCAAAACTCCTAATGTTGGAGTAAATCCTCTACTAAAATTAGTCATTTTCATGTTTGTGGGAATTAGATCATCTTGTCTTTTACTTAGTTTCTTTAATGTGGTTAGAGGCATGATGTTAAGAATGGCATCACCATTTATAAATACTCTAGACAACATTTATGTAGGCTTTAACATACAAAGGTTTCAAGAGCTTGGTCATCTCTAGTGTAGGTTGATTGAAAGTAATGACAATTCTTTTATTGGCCTCTGAATCTCCAATGGTGGCCCCTTCAATTTCCTCATAAAAAACATCTCCATCTAATCTCTCATTCTGACTAGAACTCGCCCAGAAATCACTAGGGGTAAGACTTATGACATTAATTTCAGAACCTAGTAACTCATCATCATCCAACCAAGCCTCCAACAATGAATCTTCTATCTGTTGGTTCTTCTTGGGCAATACTTTTCTCTCCTTTATCTTCTAAAACCATGTCAGCTTTCTCAAATCCCTTTTCACCTTTCTTTGTTTCCATTAATTTGGTTGGAGTATGTTCAGTTGAATCTGCCAAAATGATTGATTTCTCTGTTGTAATTGATGTATCCTTGTCAAAAGCATGATCTAGTGCAAGAGCTACTTGACTTACTGAGGATTCTACTTGACACTAGCTTTCATATCTGCAATCTTAGCTAAGGTCTACTTCATTTTATTCACAACCTTGTTCCTTTATAGCCTTCTATTCTAAGTATGTGTTAATCCTCCAGGTTCCATATCTATTTTGCCTTGGACCATCTTTTTGTTTAAGCACCATTTCCCTACCTCTATTTTTGTAGATGGCTTAATCATTCTAGATGGGTTGTTTCCCTCATTGTTAATAGTGTTTCGTAAGGTTTTTATTCCATTCTTGACATTGAACTCAACCACCTTTCTTTTACTATGTGGGATTGGATTATCATCAATCTCTGGCACCTAAACTACTTCCATATCGCCATGGATTTGTTATCTTGATTTCTTAAACTACATGGATTCTTCCTTCCTTCTCATGGTTTGTCACATACCAACTAGCTTGGGACCAATAATTCGATATGTTGACCCACTAGATGTTCCTTCTACATGGGGCTCCAATCTATCAAATACACTTTGGCAAATCTGGTGAGGCATTCATATACCTCTTGTTGGTTTTGGGGACTACAACCTTTCAAATACGGAAGTCCTTGTGATGGATCCTTTGGTTTCCTGCTTCCCTTTTGTTTTTGGTTGTCAGACTTACTTCATCTTCTTCCTTTTATTAGGAGGTTGTTTATAGAAAACCATATTAATATCTAACTTTGGGGAAGGACCTGTATCTACTACCATTTCGGTTGCGCCTTTACCAACTAGCTTAAAGTGGCCTTCTTTCAAAGCCTTCTATGAATCATGGCACTTGTAGTATTTCCTTCCTTTTAACTCGTCAGGGGATGGTATCTTGTGTTCATCCTTTAGCCAAATTTGTCAATCCTCTATTAAATGATAAAAAATTTGGTATGCTTTTGATATATCAAAATCATAATCTAATTTTCCATCTCCAATAACACCTTAGTTTTTCCCTGGCTTAAAAATTGGACATGAATAAGGCTTCCCCCATAATATCTCAGCAACTATGATTTTGGCTTCCTCTTCAAAGGCCTCCACATTCTCCTCATCAACATTAACTAATGAGATTAAATGGGATCCTCATCCTTTGTTAGCCCTCCTCAATTCCTTTCTCATGTATAAACTACTCTATTCGGTTAGCCTTAAAGGCTAGCTAACTAAGGTAACCATACTCTTGAGCCACTAGTTTTTCTTTCAACTGAGGATGCATATTATCAGCTGCCATCAAGGTTATCAAACTCGAGAGTTTACGCAAACTTGTGAGAGTTTTATAGACTTGACTCGTAGACTCGTAAGAGTCTACTTCATATAAAAAAAATATAAAAAATATCTATAAATAACATACTATTTAAATATTTCAACAATATAATAAAGCAAAAGAGTAAATCATAAAGTTCAAAATATTTAAATAATCAAGTCTAGTAATAATACATCACTATTAGACAATAACTTGTAGAGGTTATAGTAGTGGTAGATCATTCTCATCGAGGGTTTGATATTATTATAGAACAAGGGTTTGATATTATTAAAGGTAAGAATTTTGTATTTGATAATAACACGCTAAATGAAGGTATGTTGAATGCTAAACAAAAAACAATAAAAAATGACTTACATTTTGGTCTAATTTTTTAAACTTGCTAACTCGTTGACTCGGTAGTAAACTCGAGAGTTTACCGACTTTACTTAGATTTTATAGAGTTTACCCAGAGTCTACTAAAAAAAGAGTTTACTCAAGAGTCAACTCGCAGAGGATAAGTGGACTCGTAAACTCGTAAGAGTTAGCAAGATAACTTGAGATTTTGATAGCCATGGCTGCCATAGCCGCACACTCCACTTCTAGTAATTGCACTAAACAACGACTTTTGGCCTTTCTAAACCTTTCTATGAAGTCTATTGTCAATTTGTCAACCATTTTCCTCATGTTCATCAAATCGACTATAGTTACTTAAAGTTGGGCCTTGTAGAATCTATCATGAAAGCATCTCTTCATGTTTGCCTAATTCTATATTGAATTAAGTGGTATATTTGACTATTAGGTAAAGACTACTCCTGTTAAAGAAAAGAGGAAAGAGTTGTAACTTATGAAACTCATTATGACTAGCTTCACCACTCTAAGTAGTAAATTGTCTAATACATTCCATAGTCGATTTGTTGTCCTCACCTGAAAAAGTGGAAAAATCTAGTGTTTTATACCCCTTCGGCAAAGGCATCATCATATGATCCACCCATTCTTGATATGGTTTCTTGTACATAGGTGTCTCCATTGGTTTCAACTGAATGCCAAAATACTTCCTCATGGTTTCGGCTAACAATTTTGAGTCAATCAAAAGCCCTATGGTAGTCCTTCATGGTTGATAACCAATCTGACTAACAACAGTTGGCCCCAAACCAACATCATGATTGACATATGAAGAATCTCCACTAGTAACACCTTCGTTCAAAACCTAATTGATTCCCCTAGGAGGAAGCATAAAAGGAGTTACATTCGACAATCTGATTTGGCCAACATTTGGAGGTCTTCTAGCCAAAGCCACATGTGCTAGAAAAACTCAATTAGTATAATCATTTGCACCTACTTGCCCCCCAAGGGTAGAGGCAAACAAATTACTAACATTTATGGGCATATAACTCATATTGGCTATCAAGAGTCTAGGGATAGACCCCATTTGGCCGCCAATCGGTTGGACTACATTAAACATTCATGTTAATGTTGTATTTGGTTGAGTTGCTCGCCATGTAGACATTAAAGCAATATTTTGTTGGACCAATGGTATTGATCCTACCCGAGTTGGCCTAGTCAAATATGGAGAATCAAGATTAAATACGTGATTCAATACTTCTTGTTTTTTAGGCATTGACGAAGTAGAATTCTTGCCTTGAATTCCTTGGATTGTTGCATTTTGTTTAGAACCATAGGTTTGACTATTTCAACTAGCTATCCAGACAGTTGATGCATTATATCATGTATCCTCAGATCTATTTGTTCTCGAATTGATGAAGTAGTCATCATAGTAGGCGTTTCTTTAGGTGTGCTAGCAACAATAGGCACCACAGTTGATGTAGTGCCAATCGAATGAATAAGCAAGATGGGTTCTACGAGACTCATCATTAATGAAACAGGCATTCCCAATTAACTCTTCCCTTATTTTGACCCGTTCTTCTTTTTTGATTTGCTGATCCAATTCACGTGTAGTAGTCTTACCAGAATGCAAATGCATAAGCTGATAAAACTCTGTTCGTGATTCAAACTATTTGATCAATTCACCTACACTGGTCTCACTAGGCATTCCAATTTTGTTGTAGTGAGAGTAATTAACAATTAGTTGAATAGAATTTGGCTACGACTACTCCAAAATTTGAATGTTTTGAATCAAACAATTTGATTGCCAAGAAGGGAAATCTGTCTCTTGACCTTATGTGGGTTCTCAAGTTACTAAAGAAAACACTTGGTTGGAAGTGAATCTAATGGGAATATGAATAAAAAACTGAGATAAAAACTTGAATTCGAAAGAAAGCAATAAATTCAGCATTAATTGGTTGTTTTTTTTGTTAAGGATTCCTTACACACATTTCTAAAACAGGTATTTATACTATAAAATCTAAATTAACATCCAAATCATACTTCATCCATGTTCATCCACTATAATTTAATTTTTTGACTGTTTCAACTATTTTATCACTTATCCAAAATAACACTATTTCTTATCCGAAATTGTTTCATTTAAAATTTTTATTATATGACTTACATAGAAATTTTCAATATCAATGGTTGAAATACAATCAACAACTAAGAATTATAATTATTGACTATCACATTATTTGTCCTAATTAACTTGATTTGTCTCCTCATTGAGTGCTAACCAAAATTTATCACTTTAACTATTTTTCCTTTTTTATTTTAATGTATCATAAACAATATCTTTTATATACTGACTTTATTATTTCAAATTTTTGGCTTTCATAGTAAACAAGAAAATTTTTTACAATAGAATTTTGAATGTTGCCATTCATTTTATTTTAAGTCATTACTGATTTTTTTATTCTATTTATATCTTTTGTTATCACTTATTAGCAAAAAGCATATGTTTTAAACATATATTAACGGTATGTTAACTTATATATGCATAGAGAGAAAATATGAAGTCCTCAATGGGATTTTTTCACATAAATAATACAAAAAGAATAATTATTTATGCAAAAAATACAACAAAATAATTATTTACGTTCATGTTACATTTTACTATTCACGTCAAGAAATCAGTTTCCTAAGAACTGATTTTTAAACTAAACTTTTTTTTAAAACACTCACATTATGAAATGAGTTTCTGGGGAACCGATTTCATAATGTGTGTTTTTATTTTTTTCATATTCCAATTATTAAATAGATTTATTTTAAAATAATTTACTAAAATGAAATAAAGTTGATTTAAAAGAAAGTGTTGTTAAACAACAATTTTAAGATGATACTTCTAGTACATAATTTTGATTTTTATAGATTATAGTTTATTTTACATAGATTTTTCTCAATGATTTATGAGTCTATCTTCCAATATAAAAAAAATTAGAATTATATAAAAACTTTAATATAAAAAAAATCTTTAAATAGATTAATGGACCAAATTCAACTTTTAAATAGATTAAATCAAACCTAAAAATAAAATTTATAACAGATAATAGATAATAGACCAAACTCAATCCAAACATTTTTTACATTAATTAACATATTTAATTTTTGTATGTGTTTCTTTTCTTATCATATCATAAATCCTATCAAACTTATATTTTTATAATTATTTTTTTTCTCTATCCCTAGATATCTAATAATAACATTGTGAATGTTCATTACATATTTGTTCCTAGCAAATTATATCACTTATCATATTTATATTTTTCTCTTTGCTTTAACTTTCTTAGTAGATTTAGGATAACATTTGAATCTACAACAATGATAAAATATATTTTATTTTATATTGAAATATTAATTTTATTTTGTTTTAGTTGGAAAACTAAATGAGCAAAAGAAGATAAAAAAATATGGCAACAAGTTGAATTGAACTAAAATATTTAAATTACAAAATATTTTTAAACTACCAACAATAGACCAAAATATTTAAATTTGAAACAATACAACAAAATTTTTAAAATACAAAGAATATGACATAAATTTAACTTTTTTGGCTTAAGCCTACACGATAGGGGCAATTTTTCTTTGAAGGGCCAGGGATGTAAAAATAAAACATTGCTTTGGTTGACCTGTGTTCGCATCCTGGTACTACTTATTTTTGTGGATGTGAAATCTAACCGGCAAGTGCACCGGGTCATCAAGTAAATAATTAAAACGGTGTGAACCGAGTATTGAACTCAGGGAACATGTTTTACTTGGCAAAGCATCATTCAGTAAATAGGCATTTGCATAAAGAATTGATTATCATGAAGTTAGAACATAAGTAATTCTATTCTAAGTAAAAGCAGTAATTGCGAGCAAGTGAGTGTAAAAACAGATATGTAAAAGCGTTGGGTCCTTCTATTGAGATACTTGATGCAATTAGGGTTTTTCTCTACTTGAAATTATTTATGTGTTCTATGTTGAAGGCACAAATACCAAACACCGATATCTCGCGAGTTTGACTTAATTCAAATTAAACTTCGTTCGCAAATGTCTCTTGTTGAACTTAGCCTAACCGAACAACATTACAATTACAACATGATAAAAACTAAATTACTGCACTCCGTGTCCGACACTAGCCCTGTCCTATCCAATTCTAAGGATGCAGTACATTTTCCAATGCTAAAGCTCCTAACCTTACACACAAATGGGTGATCAAGCCACAAGCATGTATAACATAAGCACAGATAGAAACATTGAACACATAAAAACAACTTCAAATATATTGAAATTCTGATACCAGGGGACAGATGTCGTACAGGATGTCACGACATCACGCTTCAGAACATGCAGTTTATATGTGTCTGTATGAACAGATTAAACAAGTAAATAACACAAGAGAATTGTTAACCCAGTTCGGTGCAACCTCACCTACATCTGGGGGCTACCAAGCCAGGGAGGAAATCCACTCTCAATAGTGTTAGTTCAAGGTCTAACAGCCCCTGTTTACAACCTTCTCACCTAACCACTACCCGTGCGATCTCTACCTAAGAGCCACTCTTAGATATGAGAACCTCTGCTCACTCCCTCTCACTCACACTCCCGTGTTTACAATTAAGTCAAAGACACACCAGAGATCAACTCTGAACAAAAGAGATCAACTCTACACACTAGAGATCAACTCTAGACACAAGAGATCAACTCTACACACATAGGTCCAACACTTGATGTTAGGGTACCATCAAGGTGGCTCACAAATCACTCAAGTCCCAAAACTCACAAAATAACTCTTCAATCCCGGACTTGGTACAGAACTCGTGCAGCCTCCATGATTATATAGCAATGTACGATTCTGGGCTGCAACTCCTTGATGCTGGAGGAGATCTATCTTCTTCTGAAAAATCTGCAGTTAAAGAACTAAAAGATAACTTTTGATCTTTTAGTTTGAATCTTTAATCTTTAATCTTTAATCCCTGAACGAACTCTTCTACTTTGAAATTCGAACTTTAATGATCTATTAATTCGTTCCTAAAGATAGATCTTCTAATCTCTTGCTAACTGCACAATAATCTGTTAAAGATATAACAGATTTATATGTCCAGTATTTTCGGGCCGGATGTCAGGACATCGTGTCCGACATCGTGGATCCTGCAGCTTCACTTCTGCACTTGACTTTTATCTTGCATTGTACAGCAACTCCAGTATTCTCGGGCAGGATGTCAGGACATTGTATCCGACATCGTGGATCCTGCAACTTCAATTCTTCATTTGCCATTTTATCTTGCCTTGTACATTGTGCAGCCCGATCTCATTCCTTGACATAACGTTGGACATCATGTGCAGTAACTCCAGCTTTCCTTCATTGTCTAAGTGCTTATGTTTTAACAAAATCTTAGCCAATCTTTTAAAGCTCAGTAGAGCTAAACACTAACAATCTCC
Organism: Glycine soja; assembly: GCF_004193775.1. Classification (NCBI taxonomy): domain Eukaryota; kingdom Viridiplantae; phylum Streptophyta; class Magnoliopsida; order Fabales; family Fabaceae; genus Glycine; species Glycine soja. The sequence goes on from NC_041004.1 coordinate 24,234,180, forward strand.
CCCTTTGGCAAATTTTGTCTAAAACATACTTAGACACTTCCTGAGCAGGTACGAGCAGTTATGCAGGTGGGATCAGCAACTTCCATTATCAGAGTAATCAAGCACAGCGGAAATTCTTCAAGTTGCAAATCTACAAGTCTTCTCCAGGATGTCAAGACATCTCTCGTGACATCAGCTTTCTGCTTCTGCTCCCCCTGTCTCCATGCTTACTGCAACATCTTCTATCAGCTACTAGTCTTTTCCAGGATGTCGAGACATCTCATGTGACATCCGCTATCTGCTCCCCCTGTCTTCATGCTCTTACTGCAGCATCTTCTAGTAGCTTACATTAGTCGTCATCAGCAGCAGTCTCCCCCTCAAAATCGTGTACATACAACTCCCCCTCAAGGTCATGAATCATGCATACATCGTATCCTACTGCCATACATCATACATTCAACATAATCATGCATAATAGCAAGCATAATACTATTACATAATACTATTACTCCCCCTTTTTAGACATAAATTTGGCAAAAGTAGGATGCATGAAATTAATGTGCAAATATTACAGACCCATAGTAAACAATTGTTCAAAGGGACATGCCCCTTTAACTAATAACAGTAAAAGCAAACATAAAGGTCTGATGATCATGGGGTGGCTTCAGAATCATCATCTGATTCTGTCTCTTCTGCTGCATCTTCCTCTTCCTCAGCAGCTTCTTCTTCTTCCTCGGCTGCTTCTTCCTCTTCTTCGGCAGCTTCTTCTTCTACTTCAGCTGCTTCACCATCTTCCATCAATGCCACTTTCTGAGAGCCTTTTGATCAGCCGTTCCAGCTCCATCTTCTTCTCTGTGTTGGCTTTGATGGTTGCTTCCAGCACCTTGCATGTGTCCTTGAGTTCTGCAATCAAGGCATCCTTGGACACAGCACCTGAAGCAGCAGCTTTCCCTGATGTCGAGACAATGTCTGGGACATGTGTCCCCTCAAACAATTTGTAATGCAGGGATAGAGGCGATTCTCTCTTCATCACAGAGTCAGTGTAGTTTAACATATTGGGATGTTGACTCAACATAATGCCACACAATACAGTAGGGAAGGCAATGGGTAATTTGACAGCAAATGATTCTGAATGCTTGACAGTTTGATCAAAAATATAGTTTCCAAAATTAAATTTGGACTTGGTTCCAACAGCATACAGAAATTTACCCAAACCTGTGGCAACAGTGGAAGTATGATTGGTGGGAACCCAGTTTGCAGCTCCAATCCTGTGCAGAATTGCATACTTCACACTTAGCTTCCCTGCTGAAAGCTTCCCTTTCTTTGGCCAATGCTGGACTCGTTTGGCAGTGATTTCCTTGGCAATTTGATGCTCAGAAACATCAATATCTATCACTCCATCAGTAGGTCTGCCCAGATATTTGTTGATCACAGCAGGGGAGAATCTAACACACTTTCCTCTGACAAACACTCTTTGATAATCATCACTTTTTCTGTTTGATATGTCAGAGGGAATGTTGACAATGAATTCCCTGACTAGGCCTTCATAACAGTCTCCCAACTTGGTGACTGTCTTCAGTAGTCCAGCAGCCTTGATGAGGTCCATGATCTCCTTGCAATCCAAGGCAGTTCTTCCCAGTTCTCTTTCCAAGGCAAGTCTGCGTTGATACACGAATTTCCACCTTTCTGCATTGCCAATGGAGTGGAATGAGATGTTGTCCAATGGGGCATCAGGGACATTTTCAGGCACCTTCTTCCCTGATGTCTTGGCCCTCTTTGATGTCGAGACATCTAGTTCGACATCCTCATCAGAGTCAGATGAGGAAATTTCTTTCCTCTTCTTGGAAGGAATCGCGACTTTGCTTCGTCTGGATGAGGTAGGAGTGATTGGAGTGCTCTTCTTCTGGGCCATAGTTTTGATTCGTCCAGACCTCTTGATGGGAGTTTTCCCTTTTCGGCTTTGTAATCGTTCTGCAACGCCAGGTGCCAACCTGTTGGCAATGGGTTCCTCATCAGATTCTACTTCTTCCAGGTCAATGAGGTCACCTGGAGCAGGTTCTGGTGCCCTTGGTGCAGGGGTCTCCTTTGTCGCTTGATCATCTTCCTCTGTTGATCTCTCTTTGCTGGGGGAAGAGAGTACTTCAGCATTTGGCCCGGAAGATGTTGGAACATCTTTCTCAACATCCGGCACAGAAACATTCGGGGTGGACGATGTTGGAACATCTTCACCAGCATCAGGAACAGAGGCGTCTTTCAAAATGCTACTCACGATACTGCGGATTTTCTTGTCCATCTCCTTGTCTACTTCCCTAGAACTTGTTGCAAGGCTAGGGTTTTCAGCAATCTTCACTCCCTGTTGTCTTCTGGGAACCAGTTTCTCAGGGACAGAAGCTTGACCAGGAATTATTTGGATGGGTTGGATGTTGAATTCAGGTTGTTCCTGGTGCGGAGATGATGGTACTGCGGGTGAACCAGAAGCTGCAGTTTCTTTTGGTGAGGTAGCCATGGAAAAGCAGAGCGTTTGGAATGATTTCGTAAATCTCAGAAAGCTATTGGGAAATGCTGGAGAAAACACGAATGCCAAGCAGATATAAATTTGAATGAAGAATGTAGAGGGGCGTGTGAAGCAACGGTCGAATTTGCTTTGTGGTGAACGTGCTATTAATGTTAAGTGATTCGTTTGGGCACGTTCAGATTGCAGTAGCTGCTATAATTCCTCTAGCAGACAAATGCCCAGCTTGCCCCTCAGTTTTTCAAACTGATTTGCATCCAAAGCCTTTGTGAAAATATCTGCTATTTGTTCCTCAGTGTCAACATGCTTCAGTGTGATCACTTTATCATCAACAAGATCTCTGATATAGTGATGTCTAATGTCAATGTGCTTGGTTCTGCTGTGTTGAACAGGATTTTTAGAAATATTAATAGCACTCATGTTGTCACAGTACAATGTCATGACATCTTGTTCGACATTGTACTCCTTCAGCATCTGCTTCATCCAAACTAGCTGTGAACAGCTGCTTCCTGCTGCAATATACTCGGTTCTGCAGTAGATAGGGACACACAGTTCTGCTTCTTGCTGAACCATGAAATAAGGTTGTTGCCCAGATAGAAGCATCCACCAGAAGTGCTTTTTCTGTCATCTGCACTTCCAGCCCAATCAGCATCACAATACCCAACCAGCATTGAATTTGAACAATGACAGTACATAATCCCATAGTCACTGGTGCCATTTACATATTTCAGAATTCTCTTTACTTGAGTCAAGTGACTTATCTTAGGATTGGCTTGATATCTTGCACAAACACCTACTGCATAGGTGATGTCGGGTCTGCTAGCTGTTAAATATAGTAAGCTCCCTATCATGCTTCTGTACAGGCTTTGATCAACACTGGTCCCTGCTTCATCTTTTGACAGCTTCAAGTGAGTTGGTGCAGGTGTTCTTTTATGGCCGGCATTCTCCATCCCAAACTTCTTAACAATGTTCTTTGTATACTTGCTCTGTGAGAGGAATATGGAGTCTTCCATCTGCTTCACTTGAAGTCCCAGAAAATAAGTCAGCTCTCCAACAAGACTCATCTCAAATTCAGATTGCATCTGTTGGACAAAATGTCGAAGCATCTCATTCGACATCCCTCCAAACACAATGTCATCAACATATATCTGTGCAATCATCAAGTTTTCAGCATCTTGTTTGACAAAGAGAGTCTTGTCAATTCCTCCCTTCCTATACCCTTGCTGAGTAAGGAACTCTGTCAGCCTTTCATACCAAGCTTTTGGAGCTTGCTTCAATCCATAGAGAGCCTTCTTGAGCCTGTATACATGATCTGGATGAGTTGGGTCTACAAATCCCCTTGGCTGCTCCACATAGACTTCTTCATTCAGGTATCCATTCAGAAATGCGCTCTTCACATCCATCTGGTACAGCTTGAATTTGAGGATGCAAGCTACACCAAGTAATAATCTGATGGACTCAAGTCTAGCAACTGGGGCAAAAGTCTCATCAAAGTCTACACCTTCAATCTGAGTGTAGCCTTGAGCAACCAGTCTGGCCTTGTTTCTGGTTATGACACCTTCTTCATTGGTTTTGTTCTTGAAGATCCACTTGGTGCCAATCACATTAGTTCCCTCGGGCCTAGGAACTAGCTCCCATACTTCATTCCTTTTGAATTGCTCCAATTCTTCTTGCATAGCATTGATCCAGAACTCATCTGTCAGTGCCTCTTTCACATTCTTGGGCTCAATTTTGGAGACAAAACATGAGTTTGAGACGATCTCAACCTCCCTTGATCTTGTAGTGACCCCTCTGTTTGGATCTCCTATAATCAGCTCCTTGGGGTGCATCTTCTGGATTCTAATGGAGGGTCTCTTGTCAGGTTGGTTGATGTTTGAATCATCTGTAGCAGGATCAGAGTTTTCTGCATTTTCTCCACTTTTAGCTGCATCTGCTACATTGTCTCCCGATGTTCTGACATCTTCTTTGACATCCTTCTTTCTTGCTGGAGACAGATCATCAACAACCACATTGATGGATTCCATCACTGTTCTGGTTCTGGAATTGAATACTCTATATGCTCTGCTGTTTGTAGAGTATCCCAGGAATATTCCTGCATCACTCTTGGGATCCATCTTTCTCCTTTGCTCTCTATCTGCCAAGATGTAACATGGACTTCCAAAGATGTGGAAGTGCTTGACAGATGGCTTCCTCCCTTTCCAGATTTCATACAGGGTGGTTGGAGTCCCTCTTCTCAGTGTGACTCTGTTGTGGATGTAGCATGCTGTGTTCATGGCTTCAGCCCAGAGATTATAGGGAAGTTCTTTGGCATGAAGCATGACCCTAGCAGCCTCTTGCAGAGTCCTGTTTTTCCTTTCAACTTGCATAGGCCCCATCAAGTCCATGTGAAGTAGTTCCAGCACCCTGGAAGTGGTCTGATGTTGAAGCTTCTGGTGGGACATCTTGACTTGCTTTCCAATCTGACATTCACCACAGATTCTGCCTTCTTCTATTTTCAGATTGGGGATGCCTTTAACAGCACCTTTGTCAATGATTTTCTTCATGCCTCTTAAGTGCAGATGTCCAAATCTTTGATGCCATATTCTGACTTCATCTTCTTTGGAGGATAGACATGTGGAGGAGTAGCTGGTTTCTTGGGGTGTCCATAGGTAACAATTGTCCTTTGATCTGCTGCCCTTCATTAGAACTTCACTCTTCTCATTTGTCACCAAGCATTCTGACTTTGTGAAGTTTACATTGAACCCTTCATCACACAGCTGACTGATGCTGATCAAGTTTGCAGTCAGTCCCTTCACCAGCAGTACTTTGTTCAGACTAGGAAGTCCATCATGAGCTAGCTTTCCCATTCCAATGATCTTTCCTTTAGAGCCATCTCCAAATGTCACATAACTAGTGGAGCAGGGCTCAATATTCAGCAGGAATTCTTTGACTCCTGTCATGTGTCTGGAACAGCCGCTATCTAGGTACCAATCTTCCTTAGCTGATGCTCTAAGTGAAGTATGAACAACAAGACTGACAGCCTTGTGTTTTGGAACCCACATCATCTTCTTTCTGCTGTTGCTACTTTGAGTTCCATGATGTGGATGGCCATGTAGATGATAGCAAAAGGGCTTTATGTGACCATACTTGCCACAGTAGTGACACCTCCACTTCTTTCTTTTGCTCTTTTTCTGCTGCATTCCATGATGTCGAGACCGATGTTGTGACATCGTGGCTCCAGTCCTGTTTTTAGCAGGAACAAATTCTGTCATGGTTGTTCTGCCAGCAGACTTAGGATTAAATCCAAGTCCTCTCTGGTTTCCAGCATTCTTTCCAAGCAGCAGCACCTCATCAAGCGTATCTGAGCCTTTATTCAGCATCTTTATTGAATTTGTCATGTTTTCCAGCTTAGAGTTCAGAAAACCGACTTCTCCTTTGAGCTCAGAGATCTCCTCTTTATGTGCCTCCTTTTCAGCCTCCAGATCTGCAATGACCTTCTTCAGTTGTGCTTCTTGCTGAAGAATCTTCTCACTTTTGAAGCATAGTTCTCTATAGGATGTGGCAAGCTCATCAAAAGTGATTTCACTGTCTGTATCACTTGAATCTTCAGCAGATTCAAATCTCCCAGTGAGTGCATTCACATCTCTGTCAGAATCACTTTCTTGTTCACTCTCTGTATCAGATCGACATACAGAAAGTCCTTTCCTCTGCTTCTTGAGATGAGTGGGACATTCAGCTATGATGTGTCCATAGCCTTCACACCCATGGCATTGAATTCCTTTGCTGTGACTGGGCTTTACATCTGACCTTTTCTGGTATTTGCTACCTTTCCTGATGTCGAAAGGGATGTTCTGGACATGTGGTTTCTGCCTCCTGTCCATTCTGTTCTGCACTTTGTTGAACTGCTTTCCAAGGAGCACAACTGCCTTAGTCAGACCTTCATCAGTATCCAGGTCATACTCATCTTCTTCTCCTTCATCATTGGACACGAACGCCAAGTTCTTGCTCTTCTTTTCAGCCCTATCCGAGAGTCCTAGCTCAAAGGTTTGAAGGGAACCAATGAGTTCATCCACTCTCATGTTGCAAATGTCTTGGGCCTCCTCTATTGCAGTGACTTTCATGTCAAATCTCTTAGGCAAGGATCTGAGGATCTTTCTCACCAGCTTTTCATCTGTCATCTTCTCTCCCAAGGCAGTGCAAGCATTGGCAATTTCAAGAATGTTCATGTGGAAGTCATGAATACACTCTTCCTCCTTCATCTTCAGATTTTCGAATTTTGTAGCCAATAGTTGCAGTCTGGACATCTTTACCTTGGAGGTTCCTTCATGAGTGGTTTTCAGGATCTCCCACGCATCCTTGGCCACTGTGCAAGTGTTGATCAGTCTGAAGATATTCTTGTCAACTCCATTGAATAGAGCATTCAAAGCTTTGGAGTTTCCAAGTGCCAATTCGTCTTCTTCTTTAGTCCAGTCTTCTTCTGGCTTCAATTCTTCAGTGGGCTTTCCTTCTGTGTCCAGCATCTTGGGATGTTCCCAGCCTTTGATGACAGCTTTCCAGGTTCTGCTATCCAGTGATTTGAGGAAGGCCACCATTCTTGCTTTCCAATATTCATAGTTGCTTCCATCAAGAATTGGTGGTCTGTTCACTGGTCCGCCTTCTCTCTCCATGTTCATCAGAATTTATCTCCCTAGATCTCACTCTGTGATTTCGAGTGTTGGCTCTGATACCAATTGAAATTCTGATACCAGGGGACAGATGTCGTACAGGATGTCACGACATCACGCTTCAGAACATGCAGTTTATATGTGTCTGTATGAACAGATTAAACAAGTAAATAACACAAGAGAATTGTTAACCCAGTTCGGTGCAACCTCACCTACATCTGGGGGCTACCAAGCCAGGGAGGAAATCCACTCTCAATAGTGTTAGTTCAAGGTCTAACAGCCCCTGTTTACAACCTTCTCACCTAACCACTACCCGTGCGATCTCTACCTAAGAGCCACTCTTAGATATGAGAACCTCTGCTCACTCCCTCTCACTCACACTCCCGTGTTTACAATTAAGTCAAAGACACACCAGAGATCAACTCTGAACAAAAGAGATCAACTCTACACACTAGAGATCAACTCTAGACACAAGAGATCAACTCTACACACATAGGTCCAACACTTGATGTTAGGGTACCATCAAGGTGGCTCACAAATCACTCAAGTCCCAAAACTCACAAAATAACTCTTCAATCCCGGACTTGGTACAGAACTCGTGCAGCCTCCATGATTATATAGCAATGTACGATTCTGGGCTGCAACTCCTTGATGCTGGAGGAGATCTATCTTCTTCTGAAAAATCTGCAGTTAAAGAACTAAAAGATAACTTTTGATCTTTTAGTTTGAATCTTTAATCTTTAATCTTTAATCCCTGAACGAACTCTTCTACTTTGAAATTCGAACTTTAATGATCTTTTAATTCGTTCCTAAAGATAGATCTTCTAATCTCTTGCTAACTGCACAATAATCTGTTAAAGATATAACAGATTTATATGTCCAGTATTTTCGGGCCGGATGTCAGGACATCGTGTCCGACATCGTGGATCCTGCAGCTTCACTTCTGCACTTGACTTTTATCTTGCATTGTACAGCAACTCCAGTATTCTCGGGCAGGATGTCAGGACATTGTATCCGACATCGTGGATCCTGCAACTTCAATTCTTCATTTGCCATTTTATCTTGCCTTGTACATTGTGCAGCCCGATCTCATTCCTTGACATAACGTTGGACATCATGTGCAGTAACTCCAGCTTTCCTTCATTGTCTAAGTGCTTATGTTTTAACAAAATCTTAGCCAATCTTTTAAAGCTCAGTAGAGCTAAACACTAACATATATAGTAATAATATTTACATCAAGTACTCTGCAGAGTTTCCCAACAAAGGATTTTAGCCCTCCATTACAAGGGAGTACCTTTCACAAATAGGAGAAGGGTTTCAGAGAGAATACCAGATTACAAAGTAATGGGGATGTCTCCTCCCCCTCTAGGAACCTAGGAATCACTCCTAAACCTAAAATCTACCTAAAAGTTAGGGCCTTTTTCTTCCTTGCTCAGCTTTTCCTCTGTTCCTTATTCAGCACTAGGCTCACGCAGTCTATTCAGACCTCTCCTTTTCATTCTCTGATTTTCAGGCTTAAAAAGGGCTTTTTTTCCGTGAAGACGCACTTAGCGCCAACTTCGGGCTTAGCGCGAGTAAGTGAGATTTGGCTTGGCGCCTTTCTCGCGCTAAGCGCTGAAGAGACAATCTTCTCGCTGAACGAGCTACTGACGCATTGAGCGCGTGATGACATGGAAAATTCTCTTCAATATTCATCTCACTCGCTAAGCGGTTGATGTCTCACTTAGCGGTTGAGTCTTGCTAAGCGCACGGTCTAGGCTTAGCGAGACAATAGCTTTTGCACCTTCAAATTTTTCTCCTTTTTACCTGAAATTGAAGTGAAATTTACATTAAATTCATATGGAAAGCTTCTACTAAGAAAATATAAAAACTAAACAAGAAATATTTACAATCCTACCAAAAAGAACCATAAATTGGGAGAAATATATACATTTTTGAAAACTTTTCTATACAAATGTTAGTCGTAAAAGATGACTAACAAACTCCCCCAAATTTACATTTTTGCTTGTCCTCAAGCAAAGAAAGAACAGTTCACTTGTCCTCAAGTGGCAAACTCACAATGGTTATTCACAAGGTGTTTGTTCCAAGGAATTCAATCACATGACATGAATGGCATATAATGTTTCAATCAACAGCTTTTCACAAGACATGCAACTTTTCAAAGATATGAACATGATTATCAAGCATCACAGCTGAAATAAGCTAGCAAGAATGACAGGTATCAAGGAAGGATCATCAACCAAAGTCTCACGGTCATTGTTTCACTCAAGCACAAGTGTTTAGGCTTTCCATCAATCAACAACCAACATAAGTCTCAATCTTTGCACTTCATCTCATGCCATATAGTCAAAAACACACAAACTGAATCCGAAGGACTTTAATAGGCTTGTAATGAGGCTGGGCTGCAAATAAATCATGGTTTTTCTAGGATGCAAAGGTTAAAGTTCTAGGAGAGCATCCGTCCTTAGATAAACTTTTTTTATCTTTTTATTTCCAGCTTCAATTACTTTCCTTAAAGCACTTAGCTTCACTTCTTCTTAGATAACAGCACACACACTTTTATTTTGAAAACTTATAGTTTTTTTTTCGATACAACAACTCTTTACTTGCTGCTTATTGACTTACTGTGTGTGCTGATATTTTCTTACCATTAGAAGCTATCACCCAATAAACTCCCCTGAATTTGGGACAAATTTGCTTTGAACCATAATGCTCTCCTACAACCTAAGACAAGGTAGATGGAGATGTAATCCATAGGTTCAACGTTCAATCAAACAATCATATTTTTAGCTCAATCATGGGTGCAAAGGATATGTCATTCATTCACAAGGTAAGCTTTTTGGCTAAGCGGTTAATTCACACAAAACATGGCCTTCATCATCTTCAAACTCATGCATTCATTCCATAATCAGAGATTCATGCAAAAATCATTACTTAATGTTGGTCGTTCTCTCACAATTCAAGATCACACACTCACCGGGTTGTGGTTAATGAGTACCTTCACAATCAAACTGTTAAACTAACTAACATTTTCATTCATGATCCTAGTCCATGTTCTTTCTCTTCTAATCATTGCATGCTTATTCAAAACATATGATTTACACATTCCAATTCACTCAAATCATGTAATCGATCAATTCAAACCAACAAACACTGAATTTTTCAAAATCAAACATCAAACCACTAGATAAAATGAAATATACTATTCAAACTAGCTTAAAGCAAGCTACCATGCAATCCAAAAAATAAAGTAAAACTATAAATTGAATTTTAAAAACTGAAACATAAATATAAAACCAAATTAAAAGTGTACTAAAAACAAAATAATAATAAAAGTGCTCAAAAGACAAGAAAGTAGAAATCCTGTCACTAGTTCTGCGGTGGGTCCTTATCTATGGCCTCATCATCGGTCAAGTGCAGTATAGGCATGCCTGCTGGTGATCCTTGCGGGGTGCTCAGCTCCAGCACGAGTATAGATACTGGTGATGCCTGTGGACTGGCCTCCGCAATCACTGGATCAGTTTCTGGTACAAATGACTCTAGGGGAGTGACCTTTAAATCATCCTCTTGAGCAGCAGGTGTAGTCTCTGGATCTAGCTGAGGCTCCTGAGCTGCGGAGGCCTCACCTGTCATACCCTAATTTCGTTTGGGGACCATCTATTTGGTGGGATGCGACCTTTGCTTGACCACTTCGAGGTACTTGACATCCATTGTTAGGCAATCCGTGAAGTTCCGCGACATGTCGGGAGTCGAAAGGAACGATTGCATAATCCGTAAGGTTCCGTAACATTATGGAAAAAGAATCAACAAAAAAGCAAAAGGGGGTGTATTTAGTAAAATGGGGGGTGCAAATAGAAATTTTCTAATCTGGCCCTCCTAGAGGATTCTGGGCATTTCCTTGCTTAAGGTGGAAGCAACCTAGCTCGCCTGGGCGAGTTGGGCGGCAACCACCTCCCCCGTTTTGTTAAAAAATGGCTTTCGGGACTCCCGTAATGCTTCCGTAAAATTCCCATAACCCTAAATAAGCATATTTCACTTAATATGGGTGATAGGGAAGAAGAAAAAAGAAGAAAATCAAGTCCTATATGCTTCCGTAACTTTTCCGTAATTTACGAAAGAAGTGGTGAATTTATCAAAATAGGGGGTGCAAATAGAAATTTTTGAAATTTTTAATTTGGGCTTTCCAGAGTATTTTCGAAGCATGGTTGCTTCTGGAGGGGTTGTTCTAAACATCCCTCATCCTCCTGGCTATGCATTTCAGTTGTTTTGGGTGAAAAAATTGTTTCCATGAAGAAAATCCAAGCTGAGGTACTTCCGTAACGCTTCCGAGATGTTTCCATGAGCAAATCCGTGAAGGTTTTCCGTCGTTCTTCATTCTTCAACGGGTAAGTTTTCAAATCTGAGACTTTCAATTATTTTCTTGTTTTTTAGCTTTCATCTTTATTTCGTTCACTTTCGGTTTTCTTTTCTTCCGTTTTTAACGAGCTTTAACCGATCCTTTAAGCCGTTTTCTCACCTAATAAATGATAAAATGAATTTTAACCGATCATTTGTGTTGTAATCTCGTTTAATCACTGTTAAAATAAAATCTAACCGATCGTTCACACTATAACCTCGGTTAAACAAAAAAAAGGAAAATAATAATAAAATAATCAAAATATCTTGAAAAATAATAATAAAATAATCAAAATATCTTTGAATAAAATAATCTAAAAAATCAATCGGACGCTTTTCTTTGGAAGTTTTCTTGGATCAATTGACTAATAACCAAAGTGAAACTAAGGCTAAAATTAACTCAAATCAAGCTTTGTCCGCAAAAATCACTAAAAACCGTTTTAAGGTCCAACACTTTAAAGGGTCCCTTTTGCTTTTATCGGTTAACATGGACCGTTCAAAAGCATAAAATCAACATGTAACTTTACCACTTTTGCAAGAACTACGTAGGTCTGATTTCCTCATTGCAATTGAGGATACGTAGGAGCAAAAGCCCCACTTTTGTCGACCACCTCAAGAGATCGTTAATGGTCCAACGCCTTAACGTTTCTCTCCTTTCAAAAACAAAGAGATCATTAATGGTCCAACACCTTAACGTTTCTCTCCTTTCAAAAACAAAGAGATCGTTAATGGTCCAACACCTTAACGTTTCTCTCCTTTCAAAAGAATGAAAAGATCGTTTAAATGGTCCAACACCTTAAATGACTTTTGTTTGGTCAAAATATATCATGCAAAAAAGATAAAAACAACTTAACCAACATTCAGTTCTCAAAGAACTACGTAGGTCTGATTTCCTTATCACAATTGAGGAATACGTAGGAGCAAGGGAAACACCCTTGTCGACCACAAAAAGATAAAAAAAAATACAAAAAGGCATAAAAAGACATAAAAACGTAAAAGGGAAAATAAAACAAATTGAAGTCATGTTTGCACACTTGATTAAAGGCTGTCGTCCCTTGTGATGGACGCGTGGGGTGCTAATATCTTCCCCGTGCGTAAATACAACTCCCGAACCTTTCACACTTAAAGTTCGTAGACCACACCTTTCCAGTTTTTTCGACGTTTTCCTCGAATAAACGTTGGTGGCGACTCCGCGCATTTTCCTCCCATGGAAGACGCACCCGTGAGCCCCGCATCGCCCTCCCACCGAAGGGTAGGTTGCGACAGTTGGCGACTCCACTGGGAACTATTGTTAGAGAGTTAGGCCAATCAATCAGTGTGCTTTCCTTACTATGACTTCCCTTTTGTTCTTTTTCTTTGTCTTTTTTTCTTATGTTCTTGTATATATAAACTCTTTTGATGCTTTTAGTGTGTTTTAAAATGTATGCATGAGGTAAATATTTATTCATTTGATGCACACAAACGCCAACACTATTTGCACACACGGTGAGTTGAAAAGGGGTCCTATACCCGGGTCCATGGGAACATAAGGAGTGGAGGTGAATTTGTGGTCATGCTAGGTCTCCGACTTGCTTGATTACAGTGAACCCTCATCTAGAGTTTTTCTCTTTGATAACATATTGTTGCTAGTAGTCCTTACTGTCGCAATATGTTCTTCGAAGGGGATGATACCTCTAGAGACCATCAAGAGAGATATGACCACCTTGGGAATTATCATTAAAAGGCCTTTTGGTTCCTCCCGTGTAGGTCCCTAAATTAGGGGCACGGAGCAAACACGCTGCGTGCCGTTTTAAACACTGCCATGCATGTAGTCCTAAATGTCATGTACGCCTTTGCTTGTAATTATTTGTGGATATTGTCGTATTATGTGCATCCCCGTGTTATGCTTTTGAGCGTCTACATCATGTCGTCACGCACGCGTTGTATGTTGGTCTCGTCTTTTGTCATGGGAAGCCAGAAGATCCATATCACCTTCTTAAACTGCACACATGGGGCACTGCACCCCCAAATGCGCAAGTAAGAAGAGATAATTTTTCGGGCCCTCGTGTCCGTAAATGCATTCATATCATGCATCACATAAGCATCTCTTCATGGCATTATGCAACAAAAACACCAACCAAGGAAGGAATTATGCAACAAAAAGCCTGTAGAATTCACCCCAATTATGGTGTCCTATACTAACTTGCTCCCTTATCTACTTGATAATGCAATGGTAGCCATAACCCCTGCTAGGTTTCCTCAACCTCCATTTTTCCGAGGATACGACTCGAACGCAACATGTGCATATCATGGAGGAGTTCCGGGACATTCCATTGAGCATTGTATGACCTCGAAGCGTAAGGTGTGAAGTCTAATTGATGCGGGTTGGCTAAAATTTGAAGAGAATCGCTTGTGAATCCTAACATTGACAAACGACACCACACATGGGGCAATTTTGGAAGCTGTTGTGAGATGCCTCTGATGTGCCATCATTTTCTTCTATTTTCTAAACCCTTTTTGCACCATTTTAATTACTGATTGGTCTTAATTGTCAATTAATCAAGCAGTTTTATTATTTGGGCTCATTTAGCTAATTTGATGTTTTTAATCTAATTTCAGGAATTAATGAAACATTGGGCTTAATCCGGATTTTGGTTATGGACTTGAAGAGGGCAAATAAAGCAGCGCTTACCTTAGTTAATTTCTAATTAGGAAATTTCGCAATTTTATTTTATGTTGTTCAGTGTTTATTTCGTTTTGGGCCAGAGTATTGTAATAGGGCCTAGTGACTTTGAGTGACTCTTTTTAAATAGCAGCCTTGGGATTCGTGCAAGGCATTCTGTTATGCTATTCATTATTCAGAGCTTTTGTTTTAGGGTTTTCGTTTTTCTGCTTAATGCTACTGTTCACGTAATGCAATTTTACGCTTTCTGTTTCTAATTACAATTTCGTTCTTGCTTCTTCTTCTACTCTCATTTACGTTTTTGTTTCATCTACGTTTTTGTTCATTTACATTTCTGCTTCATGTTTCATTTGCGTTTTCTGTTTGAATCCATGGAAGGCTAGATTTTCTGGTGTTGTTTCCTTTTGAGGACGAAGCCCAACTCTCTTTGAGGTTTCGCTTGTAATGTGGTTCCCTGGCAGTTTTCCCTTCACCAGTTATCCCAAATTCGTGAATATTAATCAGTGTACGCTTCGTGTTCGATTAATTGCCTCTGAGCCTAACTTGCGTTCATGCTTAATGGACGAAGGGCTAACTGGTGTATGTGGTGCCTAATCACGTATTGACAACCCTAAGTTGATTTTCGCTTAGTAAATTGAAATAGGGTTGGATTAAGTGGTTGACTGTTAGGGACGAATTCTCCATAACCCAGGATAAGAGAATGGCTTCTGAATCAAAGGAAACAACCCGTTTTTAATATTAGTAATTTCGTATTCCAGTTTACTTGTTCTGCTCTTTAGTCACAAAACAAACAAACCCCCCCCCCAATCGTTACTGTTACTGCAAGTATATTATGAACATTTGGTTTGTCACTGCTCGTTGGGAAACGACCTAGGATCACTTCCTAGTTACTGCATTTTCATGTTTATTTGATTCGGGTACGGCCTCGATCAAATTTGGCGCCGTTGCCGGGGAGCAGTGTCCAAAGGTTCATAATAGTTAGCTAGTGTGTGTGTTTAATCCTTTCGTGTTTTATGATTAATTGTTAGTATTGTGTTAGTATATGTGTTAGTGTTGTTTAGTGTCCTGGTATTTTGTTTAATGTGTGTTCTGTTTCAGTTTTCCCATTAATCGTTTCCCCTGTTTCAGTCTTGGGTGTTTTGCTGTGAAGATTGTGCTTGCGGCAAAACAGAGTAGTAGTAGAAATCAATTAGAGACGGATTTTAGCGACCACCCATGCTGAATTATTTGAGATTTTTTGTTTTAGTAGCTAGGGTTGTTATTTTTGGCTGAATTTTTTTGTGGTAACTTCTTTTAATCCATATTTTGTGGGAAAAATAGCTAGAGCCTTTAGTTTGGTCAGATTTGAAAGTTCCAAAAAACTAGCAAATTTTGTGTTTGTCAAAACTTCAAACGGCCATAACTTTTGCTCCGGTTATCAGAATCGCAATTATTATATATGCATTTGGGGTAGAAAAAAATTTCCTACGCCGTGACAGCCGGCCGGCTGAGGTCTCCATCGTCCAAAAAATGCGATTCTGTCAAAAGTTTTTTATTTTTCAAGTTTTATTCACTTATTTTTCTTAACTTACCATTTTTAGCTTTCATAGTTAGACTTTGAATTTTTGTCTGAAATTTTTTGTGCTATCTTCTCATCATTTTATAAGGTTGCTCACAAAATTTCAAGTCATTTGGATATCATTTGAGGGTATCTGTAGTTCAAACCTACACCTTTATTTACATGATAAGGCAACTAGTTGTGTGCATGCTGAATGTAGTGTATGACTAGAGGCAATCCATCTGACTTACAACCCTTTGATCCTGAGATAGATAGGACATTTCATAGATTAGTTAGGCATCATTTTATACCTTTTGATCATTCTGAGCATTCCATTACTGGTGAATCTGTGCATTCTGTTATTGGTGATTTTGAACATCCTGATCTTGAGCATTATAATTTTGAGCATTCTGATTCTGAGCATTCTGATTTTGCACATTCTGAGAACATGGCACAACCTCCACCCCGTGAGAGGACTCTAAGGGAAATGGCTGCACCTGATTTCACCTACGAAAGCTTGTGCATCCAATACCCTGATGAGGATGTCCCATATGTTCTTAAAACTGGACTGATTCATTTGCTTCCAAAGTTTCATGGCCTTGCAGGTGAAGACCCGCACAAACATTTGAAAGAATTTCACATTGTCTGCTCCACCATGAAACCCCCAGATGTCCAAGAGGATCACATATTTCTGAAGGCTTTTCCTCATTCATTAGAGGGAGTGGCAAAGGACTGGCTGTATTACCTTGCTCCAAGGTCCATCACGAGCTGGGATGACCTTAAGAGAGTATTCTTAGAGAAATTTTTCCCTGCTTCTAGGACCACAGCCATCAGGAAGGATATCTCAGGTATTAGACAACTCAGTGGAGAGAGCCTGTATGAGTATTGGGAGATATTTAAGAAACTATGTGCCAGTTGCCCCCACCATCAGATTTCAGAACAGCTTCTTCTCCAATATTTTTATGAAGGACTCAGTAATATGGAGAGAAGTATGATAGATGCTGCCAGTGGTGGAGCCCTTGGAGACATGACTCCTGCTGAAGCCAGAAATATAATTGAGAAGATGGCTTCCAACTCCCAGCAGTTTAGCGCCAGAAATGATGCCATAGTCATTAGAGGAGTGCATGAGGTAGCTACAAACCCATCTGCATCATCTGAAACTAAGAAGCTTGAAGGCAAACTGGATGCATTGGTTAACTTGGTAACCCAGCTGGCTTTGAATCAGAAATCTGTACCTGTTGCAAGGGTTTGTGGTTTGTGCTCCTCTGTTGACCACCATACAGACCTTTGCCCTTCCATGCAGCAACCTGGAGCAATTGAGCAGCCTGAAGCTTATGCTGCAAATATTTACAATAGACCTCCTCAACCTCAGCAGCAAAATCAACCACAGCAAAACAATTATGACCTCTCCAGCAACAGATACAACCCTGGATGGAGGAATCACCCTGTCGCAACCTACCCTTCGGCGGGAGGGCGACGCGTGACTCGCGGGATGCGTGTTCCACGAAAGGAATACGTGCGGAGTCGCCACCAACGTTTATTTGAGGAAAACGTCGGAAAAACCGGAAAAGACGCGATCTACGAACTTTTTAGTGAAAGGTTCGGGAGTTGTATTTACGCACGGGGAAGGTATTAGCACCCCACACGCCCGTCCCAAGGGACGACAGCCTTTAATCGAATGTGCAAACATGACTTTGATTTTTATGTTCCCTTTTATGTTCTTATATCCTTTATACCCTTTTTATATTTTCTCTTTTTGTGGTCGACAAGGGTGTTTCCCTTTGCTCCTACGTATTCCTCAATTTGGGGTGAGAAAATCAGACCTACGTAGTTCTTTTGGAACAAAGTGTTTGGTTAAGTTGTTTTTGTCTTTTTGCAAAATATGTTTTTTATTGAACAAAAGGTCATTTAAGGTGCTGAACCATTAAACGGTCTTTTGATCTTGAAAGGGGAGAAACGTTAAGGCGTTGGACCATTAACGATCTCTTGTTTTTGAAAGGAGAGAAACGTTAAGGCATTGGACCATTAACGATCTCTTGTTTTTGAAAGGAGAGAAACGTTAAGGCATTGGACCATTAACGATCTCTTGTTTTTGAAAGGAGAGAAACGTTAAGGCATTGGACCATTAACGATCTCTTGGGGTGGTCGACAAAAGCGGGGCTTTTGCTCCTACGTATCCTCAATGAGGAACTCAGACCTACGTAGTTCTTTCTTTATCAAGTGATTCTTTCTTACTTTAAGAGGTGATCATTTTAAGGCGTTGGACCTTAAAAATGATCCATTTTTACTTAGTGAGGAAATGAAATGACAAACTTCAAAAGCCTATTTTTGTGGACGAGCTTGACTAGGCGAGTTGATTTTAGCCTTAGTTTCACTTTAGTTATTAATCAATTCGATTAAGAATGAGAAATCCCAAAGAGAAAACGTCCGATTGATTTTCCGCTTTATTTCACTAAAAAGATATTTTTTTGATTATTATATTATTTTTTACCTCTTTTTGATTTCCAACGTGGTTACGGCACGACCGAACGGTCGGAATTGATTTTAACCGAAGTTAACGGATAATGCAATTCAAATGTTCGGTGGAAATTTATTTTATTTTTAAGTTAAGCGAGAAATGACTTAAGTA
This sequence comes from Glycine soja, assembly GCF_004193775.1. Taxonomy (NCBI): domain Eukaryota; kingdom Viridiplantae; phylum Streptophyta; class Magnoliopsida; order Fabales; family Fabaceae; genus Glycine; species Glycine soja. The sequence continues at coordinate 24,252,537 of NC_041004.1, forward strand.
AAATGGCTTAAGCACGTCAACAGGGGGTATAAAAGGTAGACAAAACGAGAATAAAAATGCACGAAACACAATGTGGACCACTACGGGTACATAGAATGAATCGAAAAGCTTGGTTCGAGGTACTTACCCGTTGAAGATCGAAGAACGACGAAGAACGAATGAAGAACGTCGAAGAACGGTTGAAAGCTTTGCGAGATTCCTCACGGAAAACGTTACGGAAACGTTTCGGAAGCGCCTCGGCTTAGATTTTCTTCACGGAAACAATTTTTCCAAGCAAATTCCAAAGAGAGAGAAGTGCCTAAGGGGCTGGGATCCCTTCCTTCTTCATTTCCTCCCCTATTTATAGCAAAATAGGGGAGGTGGTTGCCGCCCAGCTCGCCCAGGCAAGCTCAGCTCGCCCAGGCGAGCAGGGTTGCTTCCTCCAGAAGCAACCGCCTTCTGGAGGAATCTTCTGGAGGGCCCAAATGGGCCTGGTTGCTATTTGCACCCCCATTTTTACTAAGTACACCCCCCTCTGCTATTTTTTGGTGATTCTTTTTTCGTAAAGTTACGGAAACTTACGAATTTCGTAACGATACTTGTTTTCTTTCCGTAATGTTACGGAACCTTGCGGATTACATAATCATCCCCTTTTTGACTTACGGAACCTCACTTAATTATGCAACGATGCTTCCATTTGATTTCCGGTGTGTCACGGAAACTTACGGATTGCGCATCAACATTTTTTTTGGTTTTTCGGCATGTCCTGGAATTTCATAAATTGCCTAACGATGGGTGCCAAGCACCTCACAAGGACCAAAGAATGGTCGCATGTCATCAAGCAAAGGTCTCCGGACGAAATTAGGGTATGACAGTTACCCCTCTTTACTTGTCTTTTATTGGAGATAAAAGAAAAGTAAAGATAAGACACTAATTTCGTCCCTCTCGACTTGACGAGAGTCGCGGGTGACCATAAAATCTCCGCATGTAAATGACTTTGTTGTTCCCGGAGGAAAAAAAGGTGCAGAAGACTGTGCCAGCCCCTGCATGCTATCAAGCGTTCTGTCTTACAGATAGCAAAAGAATGGGTGCGAATAACCATAAGGTATCTCCGCGTATCATGGGTGCAGAATGACCAAACTTGGTCTCTGCGTGCCAACGGACACGACTGTGTCTGAATGGCAAAGGGGTGCGGATAACCGTAAGGTATCTCCGCGTATCATGTGTGCAGAATGACCAAACTTGGTCTCTGCGTGCCAACGGACACGACTGTGTCTGAATGGCAAAGGGGTGCGGATAACCGTAAGGTATCTCCGCGTATCATGTGTGCAGAATGACCAAACTTGGTCTCTGCGTGCCATCGGACACGACTGTGTCTGAATGGCAAAGGGGTGCGGATAACCGTAAGGTATCTCCGCGTATCATGTGTGCAGAATGACCAAACTTGGTCTCTGCGTGCCATCGGACACGACTGTGTCTGAATGGCAAAGGGGTGCGGATAACCGTGAGGTATCTCCGCGTATCATGTGTGCAGAATGACCAAACTTGGTCTCTGCTTGTCATCTGCTCTGGATGACAAAAGGGTGCGGATAACCGTAAGGTATCTCCGCGTATCATGGGTGCAGAATGACCAAACTTGGTCTCTGCGTGCCATCGGACACGACTGTGTCTGAATGGCAAAGGGGTGCGGATAACCGTAAGGTATCTCCGCGTATCATGCGTGCAGAATGACCAAACTTGGTCTCTGCGTGCCATCGGACACGACTGTGTCTGAATGGCAAAGGGGTGCGGATAACCGTAAGGTATCTCCGCGTATCATGTGTGCAGAATGACCAAACTTGGTCTCTGCTTGTCATCTGCTCTGGATGACAAAAGGGTGCGGATAACCGTAAGGTATCTCCGCGTATCATGGGTGCAGAATGACCAAACTTGGTCTCTGCGTGCCATCGGACACGACTGTGTCTGAATGGCAAAGGGGTGCGGATAACCGTAAGGTATCTCCGCGTATCATGTGTGCAGAATGACCAAACTTGGTCTCTGCGTGCCATCGGACACGACTGTGTCTGAATGGCAAAGGGGTGCGGATAACCGTAAGGTATCTCCGCGTATCATGTGTGCAGAATGACCAAACTTGGTCTCTGCGTGCCATCGGACACGACTGTGTCTGAATGGCAAAGGGGTGCGGATAACCGTAAGGTATCTCCGCGTATCATGTGTGCAGAATGACCAAACTTGGTCTCTGCTTGTCATCTGCTCTGGATGACAAAAGGGTGCGGATAACCGTAAGGTATCTCTGCGTATCATGGGTGCAGAATGACCAAACTTGGTCTCTGCGTGCCATCGGACACGACTGTGTCTGAATGGCAAAGGGGTGCGGATAACCGTAAGGTATCTCCGCGTATCATGTGTGTAGAATGACCAAACTTGGTCTCTGCGTGCCATCGGACACGACTGTGTCTGAATGGCAAAGGGGTGCGGATAACCGTAAGGTATCTCCGCGTATCATGTGTGCAGAATGACCAAACTTGGTCTCTGCTTGTCATCTGCTCTGGATGACAAAAGGGTGCGGATAACCGTAAGGTATCTCCGCGTATCATGGGTGCAGAATGACCAAACTTGGTCTCTGCGTGCCATCGGACACGACTGTGTCTGAATGGCAAAGGGGTGCGGATAACCGTAAGGTATCTCCGCGTATCATGTGTGCAGAATGACCAAACTTGGTCTCTGCGTGCCATCGGACACGACTGTGTCTGAATGGCAAAGGGGTGCGGATAACCGTAAGGTATCTCCGCGTATCATGTGTGCAGAATGACCAAACTTGGTCTCTGCTTGTCATCTGCTCTGGATGACAAAAGGGTGCGCGTCACATGACCTCAGGGTCAGTATGACAAAGATTATGGGGCGGCCGACAAAAGCAAAGCTCTTGCTCCTACGTATCCTCCAATGAGGAACTCAGACCTACGTAGTTCTGGATAACTCGTGAGACTTGAAAAGTCTCCATCGGAAAATGCTGACATCTCCGGAAAGGGCGCAGATGACCACATTGGCCTCTGCTCGTCAATCACACTTGGGGTCACTGAATGACGAGGTGCGGATAACCGTAAGGTGTCTCCGCGGGCTACCAGCTCTTGAGTTATGGCGACAAAAGGCGGTGTGGTCGACAAAAGCGAGGCTCTTGCTCCTACGTATCCTCCAATGAGGAACTCAGACCTACGTAGTTCTGGATAACTTGTGAGACTTGAAAAAGTCTCGTTGTTTTCTCCACTAAAATGCAAACATGCTTTAGCAAAGAGACAAATATTCCAACTGATTTAGAGCAGCATATGCTTTTTTGAGTGAAAAACAATGCGTCTACCGGGGAAGGAGAGCCTGCTAATGAAATCTCCCATAACCATAAATGAGATTTTGGATGTTAGCATTTCGTTTCTAAATGACCATTTAGAGGAAACACTGGGTTCGACAAAAATAGAAGAAATCCACTCAAAGTGTATCAATTTCGCACAGGTAAGTGTTTCATCCTAATTCCGAACCATAGATATGTCATGACTTGACTTTGCAAATTATTTCCTATCAAATCAAAAATTACATGCGTGATCATGGATCAATAGGGCTTCCCTTGGGAATGGGTTCTTTTGGTGGTTTCTTCTTTCGGTTTTTGTGTGTTTTTGGCTTTTGCTTTTCCTGGCTTTTTCTTTTTTCTGTTTTTTTGTTTAGTGTGGGGCGAAAAAGTCGCTAGCGCACTGATTTTGGTTGGCAATTAAAGGGAGAAGACCATTTTAGGTCACGGTTTCCTTTCCTTCTTTTTTTCGTTCATTTGGTGACAATTCTGTATTGCTCAGATATTGTCCAGTCCAAAGACCTCTCTGCATATTTCTTTTAGCTTCTTCGATCAAGAACTTTCTTTCCTTCTTTTTTACTTTCTCCCATTCTTTGGTTTGGAATTTTCTTTCTTTTCTTTTTGCTTTCTCCCACTCTTTGATTGGGAATTTCCTTTCTTTTCCTTTTTTGCTTTCTCTTTGATTGGAAATTTCCTTTCTTTTCCTTTTTTGCTTTCTCTTTGATTGGAAATTTTCCTTCTCTTTTTTTTTTTTTTCTTTTTTGCTTCCGAGGGTAAGGATTGACATTCTCACCCTAGGTCAAGGTTTATGGTGAGTCAGGATTTTGGCTCAAGGTTTGTAGAATGACTAGACATGATACATGTCGGGGTTTGGTTTGGTTCAAGGATAAAAAGGGATGCCCCACATTATTTCCATGACACAAATGCAAAAATGATGATTTGGAAATTTTATGCAAAACTGGTCATGCATGCACCTATGCGGACACTCAAATGTCAAATTTTTATGGTCATGTGATGCTAGGGCTCAGGATTCATTTCCTCTATTTTAGTCAACCCAATGTTTCCAAAATATGTTCTTTTATCCATTTGTGCATTCATCCAAGTCCATTTCGGGCGTCCGGGAAAATTTCACAGCATTCACCCTTCAGGTGTATACACATTTTCCAAAAATTGGTTATGATCAATGAATTTTTTCAAAGAACAGTTGGAAATCGTCTCTTTTCAAAAGCATGTTGGTTTTTCAGCTTAACAACTTATTTTTTCTTTTTTTCTACCTTTTTCCTTACTTGCCCCCCTTTTTTTTTCCTTATTTGCTTTTTTTCTTTTCACTTTCTTTTCTTTTCTATTTCATTTTCTTTCCTTTTCTATTTCATTCTCTTTCCTTTTCTATTTTTATTTTTATCATGATTTTTTTGTTTATTTTACATATATTCTTTTGGACGATGTTCCTAAACGAAGAACTCTACACGGTTCCAGAATTTCAAACATCATCGATAGTAATGATATATAAATACTAACGCACCAATCTAAACAAAATGTATGCGCTGTACAAAATGACAATCGAAACAACAAAAACAAACGTTAGTCTCTTAAGTCAAAACAATAACATAGAATAAAAATGACAAAAGAAATATGAAAGAAAACATGAATCTGGGGATCTCCCAGTCACGTGTCTCCACTCCCTCCCAAGAAGTCAAGCAAATCAGCCATCTCCTCATCCTCGTGGGCTTCTTCTCCATCGCCGGGAGCTTCTGGGGGTGCCTCTCCTGCTTGGGCCTTGGGCCAATCTCCGGGCCATGCAACCTCTGCCCTGAACTGGTCTGGAGTAGGGCATGAAAAAGGAGCGAAGCCCTGGCTCTGCATGCTAAGGCTCATCTGGTACAGACAATCATGGGTCCGTACATGTGCTCGGTGGTTGGCCGCCTGCTGGCGAACCAAATGCCGTAAATACTGCTCTATGCCAAATGCCCCAGCCTGGCCAGCCTGATGAGGTGGTGGGGGCGCGCCTGCGGCCTGTGGAGCATCACCCTGAGCCTGTCTCTGGGTACAGTACTTCTCAATAAAAGCCCGGGTGATGGGCGGCCGAATCACCTTGGTAGGTGCAACGGGGACTCCGAACGACTGGCAGAGTCCTGTGATCAGTGCGGGGAATCCCAGGGCCCTGTTGGACTTATCTGGGTCCAAAGGGTGCCTAGTGGGCGCCATACCTGCAAAAATATAGATGGCATCAGCGACCAACTGAGCCACATGGATGCTCATCCGTGTCAGGATGGCGTACACCAGCTGACACTTAGGCATGGGGAGGTCGGAATTATGATCGGTGGGCAGGATGTTGCTGAGGAGCAACGTCATCCATATCTGGGTCAGGGTGGTCATGTTGGTGCGCATGATTCGCACTCGCCTCCCTGCGGCAGTCCGGGCAAAATCCTGCCCCGGTATACATAGCAGCTGGGCGATGGCCTCCTCATCGAACCCATCAGACCGGTTCCTCCTCTGGCCATACTCGCATTCCTGGCCCTCTTCCAACACCATCGGATATCCCAGGAGCTGGCTGATAGCGTCGGCATCGAACGGGATCCACTGACCCCTAACCCAGGACCTCATGTCACGCACGCCCTCCTCTGTTGGCCAAGCATTGGCATAAAACTCAAGGACTATTTCTGGATCAAACTTGGCCATAGGAGTAACCAGTGGTGCCCACCGCCGGCGCCCTATTTCCTCCTGAAAATCAGTATACTCGTCGTCCCTGAGCTGGACGCGTCGCTCCCGGAGAAACGACCATCCCTTGATGGCTTCGAAGCGCTGCTGGTGTACAGCGCTCCTAAAGCGGTGACTGTCGTACTCCGGAGCGGAACTAGTTCCTTCGGCCGCCTTGTCCTTCCTGGACCTCTTTGAGGCAAGCTTCCTCGGGGCCATTCCTGCGAAGGCAAACATTTGGAAAGTTAATTTTACCAGTGGGACACTACTCTTAAAGCAAAAATGGCATATAACCTCCTCCCATAAATACAAACATCAATGTAAATTTAGAGCAAGCTTATGCGCATATTTCCTTACGAACGTTCTCTTGCACAAGACATTCTATTAACTAAGAAAAATGCACCCATACACAATCAAGGCAGCTTCGTTACCTAGATTATTTACACGTACTTCCAAGGTGTATTTGTTACTTACATCACACACATCTCCTTGGCTAAATTTACATACATGCATACTCAAAGCATTTTGGGGTACCAAAAATTGCACATGTGCACATCTTGGTATTTCTAATACCTATACATACGCAAACTTCATGATGAATCTTGACTATCTTCACAAAAAGGTGCTACATTTCATGCTCTTTTCAAGTTTTTGCTATCTAAAGCCGCATGCAAATTCAAGTATATTTTCCTTTGCTGACTAAAATTGTATTCAAATTAAAAGGTATACATTTTTTTGGTAATGTATCTTCTTTACATAACATGCAACATATTTATGTATATTTTTGTGAGACATTTTGACTACCAAAAATTATATGTACATACATCCAAGTATTTTGCTATCATACCCAAAGTGTAAATTGCCAAAGGTATTTTGCTACCTATTCTAAACCTACACATTCATGACGAGCACAATTCCTAGACATCTAGGCATAGGGAAAATATTATAGTGTGGCCCATAGCTGATTGCTGGCCCAAAAGAGGGTAACTTTACCCAATATGCACCTCCTTTTGTGTACTTTTGCATAAAAACTTTGGTTCCTAGGCCTAGGACATATGCGGGGCAATTACTCTAGCTCTTTCGAAAATGAATGCATGTCCCAAAAATATGTGCAAACCAAATTGCCCCATGGGTTGTTTCCCTACAAAAATCACGCGCTAATGCCATTGAGGCATTTCACCGAACACTTGGTGGGCGCGCGTTTAGGCATCAATAGCAAGAGAACGGGGACAATGTAGCATGCCCCATTACTTCAAAATGCATTATAGGCCTAGGGCCATCTCATACAAACCCCTAATTCAACCTAATCAAGCAAGAAAACAAATCAAAATTGCCCCATATATTTGAGCACATTCCCACAATTTAGAGCACCAAAAGGAGATCAAAATACACCAATGAAAAGCTAGAAAGCTTAGGGATGGAATACTTACTTGTTGGTGATGAACAAGAACGCAAAATGGAATCAAAAAATGCGAAAAAGGATGACCCTAGGGCTGCAAACTCGTCAATCCCGTGGGTATGGCTTTTGAAAGGGGGGAAAAGAGGTTTTTGAATGTAAAACGTCCCCCCCTTTCGTCATTTTTATATTTTGGTGCAGAGGTGGCTCGCCCAGGCTCGCCCAGCTCGCCCAGGCGAGCTAACCTGCACTTTTTTTTTTTTTTTTTTTTTTTTTTTTTTGAGGGGAACATTAACCATGTCCCCTCCCTTCTCATGGATTAGCATTTTGCCTAACTTGAACTTACTTAGGTTAAAATCAGGCGTTGATTACTTATCTTATTATTACTCTTTTCCTTTTTAAAACAAACAAATAGTAAAAGAAAGCTGCAAAATAGAAAGGATACGGGGCTGCCTTGCAGCGACATTCCCTGCTTGTTTCGCACAGAGAAGAGCAACGATCGGTCGGTCGTGACCCCATCCCCGCTTGCGTTCATCCTTAAGTACCTGCAAGTAATAAACAACCAGGTATGGCCAATCTTGGCCGCATCATTACTCTACCTTGACTGGTTTCTGCCGTTCATGTTTTGTCTTCACTCCAAAAGGTAGCCCAAGGCGATCCTGCCCCTGTTTTACCACAACAATATACATGCGAATGCGTATGCGTATGCATGAATGTTTTCAAACGCAGAAAATTTAGGGAAAGTTGGTTCAGGTTCAATTCTAATTAAGCGCTTGGGGGATCCCATGAACTGAGCGGAAGGGCTCAGGCGATCACAAATTAACGCAAGGTGCGAAACTAACGTGAGGACTAAAAGCCTCAAATCCATGTTCATTTCTTTGAAAGATCGTAACAAGAGATACAACGGACCGGAAATCCCTGGGGGGAAATCTAGAAAACGCATAAAGATAGAGAACATGCAGCGACATCCTTAATTGCCCCAGCTTCTAAGCATAATATTGTTTGACGACATCAGAGTTCACGGGTGAAGGTAACTCTTCGCCATCCATGTTGGTAAGCACCAGGGCTCCTCCGGAAAAAGCCCTCTTCACAACAAAAGGCCCTTCGTAGCTCGGGGCCCATTTCCCTTGATGGTCCTTGACAGCATGGGACATTTTCTTTAGCACAAGGTCTCCCTCATGGAACTTGCGTAAGCGTACTTTCTTGTCGAATGCACTCTTCATTCTTTGCTGGTATAAGCGCCCATGACTCATGGCTGTTAAGCGCTTACCCTCAATGAGGTTGAGCTGATCGTAGCGTGTTTGAGCCCACTCTGATTCCTTTAATCCGGATTCTGCCAAGATCCTTAATGACGGGACTTCTACCTCAAACGGTAACACAGCCTCCATCCCATATACCAATGAGAACGGCGTTGCCCCAGTTGACGTTCGTACTGAAGTCCGGTAACCGTGTAACGCGAATGGGAGCATTTCGTGCCAATCCTTGTATGACACGGTCATCTTTTGGATAATCTTTTTGATATTCTTATTGGCTGCTTCCACGGCTCCATTCATCTTTGGCCGGTAGGGTGTGGAATTGTGATGCTGGATTTTAAACTCCTCGCACATTTCCCCCATCATCTTGTTATTCAGGTTGGTGCCGTTGTCCGTGATAATCTTCCTTGGCAAACCATATCGGCAGATAATCTCCTTCTTAATGAACCTGACCACCACATTCCTCGTGACATTGGTATATGAAGCCGCCTCGACCCACTTGGTGAAATAATCTATCGCTACGAGGATGAAGCGATGACCATTCGAGGCCTTGGGCTCAATGGCCCCGATGACATCTATTCCCCACATGGAGAAAGGCCAAGGGGCGGACATGACATTCAGAGGATGTGGTGGGGCATTGACATTATCTGCGAATGCTTGACATTTGTGGCACTTCCTCACATGGACACAACAATCACTTTCCATGGTAAGCCAGTAATAACCTGCTCTTAAGATCTTCCTGGCCATAGCATGCCCGTTGGCGTGTGTTCCAAACGAGCCCTCATGGACTTCTTCGATCATGTGATTTGCCTCCTTGGCATCCACACATCGCAGGAGTGTCATGTCGTGATTTCTCTTATACAGTGTGCCTCCGCTCATGAAGAAACTGGCTGCCAACCTCCTCAATGTCCTTTTATCGTTGTCGGCAATCTCTGGCGGGTATTCTTTGCTTTCGACATATCGCTTGATGTCGTAATACCAGGGCTTTCCGTCCCGTTCCTCTTCCACTTGGCAACAATGTGCGGGTTTGCCACGACACTGAAATTCAATGTAGGGTAGGTCCCCGTGCGGTGTTAGCTGGAACATAGATGCCAATGTAGCAAGTGCATCCGCCATTTGATTTTCCTCGCGGGGAACATGATGGAAGGAGATCTCATCGAAAGTCTCAGCCAACTCCTTGATGTAGGCTTTGTAGGGTATCAGCTTGGGATCTCTAGTTTCCCATTCTCCTCTCAACTGATGGATTACCAACGCTGAGTCGCCGTACACCTTGAGTAGTTTGACATCGGAGTCAATTGCTGCCTGGACGGCTAGGGCACATGCTTCATATTCGGCCATGTTGTTGGTGCAGTCGAATCCTAGCCTGGCTGTGAAAGGTACACATTGATTGTCCGGAGAGATCAACACTGCCCCAACGCCATGACCTAGAATGTTTGACGCTCCGTCAAACCATACAGTCCATTTGTCCCGATCTTCGTCCAACTTTTCCTCGAACAAGGCCATGATGTCCTCATCCGGGAATTCCGGATGCATGGGCTGGTAGTCGTTAAGAGGCTGTTGAGCCAAATAATCTGCCAAAGCGCTTCCTTTTATCGCCTTTTGGGTGACGTAGACTATATCAAACTCAGATAGCAAGACTTGCCACCGGGCGATTCGTCCTGTGAGAGCTGGCTTTTCAAAGATGTACTTAACCGGGTCCATTTTGGATATCAACCAGGTAGTATGGCTCAGCATGTACTGCCTTAAGCGATGGGACGCCCATACTAAAGCACAACACGTTCTTTCGAGCAAGGAGTAATTCATCTCACAGGTCGTGAACTTCTTACTTAGGTAGTAAACAGCGCGCTCTTTCTTCCCGGATTCGTCATGTTGCCCCAGCATACACCCCATTGACTCGTCCAAGATTGTCATGTACAAAATGAGAGGCCTTCCAGGTACTGGTGGCATAAGCACAGGAGGATTCATTAGGCACTTTTTGATCCTTCCAAAAGCCTCTTGGCAATCCTCATTCCACCGATCAGTTTGGTTTTTGCGCAAGAGTTTAAACAACGGCTCACAAATGGCGGTGAGCTGCGATATGAATCTGGCAATATAATTCAAGCGCCCCAGGAAACCTCGGACTTGCCTCTCTGTACGGGGTTCTGGCATCTCAAGGATAGCCTTCACTTTTTCGGGGTCTACCTCTATCCCTTTCTGGCTTACAACGAAACCAAGCAATTTCCCTGATTTGACCCCAAAGGTACACTTAGCGGGGTTCAACCTTAATTGATATTTCTTAAGCCTTTCGAACAACTTCCGCAGGTTGACAAGGTGTTCTTCCTCAGATTTAGATTTAGCAATTATGTCGTCCACGTAGACCTCGATCTCTTGATGCATCATATCATGGAACAAAGCTACCATGGCCCGTTGATAAGTTGCCCCGGCGTTCTTGAGTCCAAAGGACATCACCTTGTAACAGAACGTTCCCCACAGGGTGACGAAAGTAGTCTTTTCCATATCCTCGGGCGCCATCTTTATCTGATTGTAACCAGAGAAACCATCCATGAAGGAAAATAAAGCGAAATTGGCCGTGTTATCTACGAGGATATCGATGTGTGGTAACGGAAAGTTGTCCTTGGGACTGGCCCGATTCAGGTCCCGGTAATCTACACACATTCGTACTTTCCCACCTTTTTTAGGAACTGGTACGATGTTGGCAACCCATTCTGGATACCGAGCGACGGCCAGAAATCCAGCGTCAAACTGCTTCTTCACTTCTTCTTTTATCTTCAAGGACATTTCGGGCTTCATCCTCCTCAATTTCTGTTTTACTGGGGAACACCCGGGATTTAGAGGCAATCGGTGCTGCACAATGTCAGAACTCAAGCCGGGCATATCTTGGTATGACCAAGCAAAGATGTCTTGGTAGTCTTTTAGCAGGGTTATTAATTCTTCACGGATAGGTGCGGTAATGCCTGTACCTATCTTTACTTCCCTCTTTCCACTGCCAATTCCTAAGTCTACTAGCTCTGTTTCTTCTTGATGAGGCCCCATTTCTTGGTCCTCATGGGCAACCATTCTTTCTAGTTTCGAAGGAAGTCCCACCTCCTCATCTCCTTCATCTTCCGTTTGGTTCATTTCTTGCTCGAAGTTGATAGACGGGTCCCAGGTATTAGTACCTTCGGGGGACTCGTCATCGAATCTGCCGTTTCAGAAAAAGAAGTAAACATGCAAATGAATGAGAATGGGTAGAGACCAGGAACAGATGAAGAAAGATCCTTGTATTATAAATTCAAAGACAAAAGACACAAAGCCTTAGCAAAATGAAAACTCTAAAGCCTAGGCCCAACTATAGAGCTTTTAAAACCGTAAAGGTTTACATTATGCTTGTTGCGTAAATGCCGGGGCGTTCCTCCACCCGCCAATTTCCCAGCTGGAAATCAGGAGGGCATGGTCGGACCAAATCCAAGGTATTTGGAACATCATCTTCACATATTGCGACCACTTGACCTTCGTCTCCCAGACCCGCACTTATAAAGCTTCTACTTATGTGGCAGGGCGGGTTTCATTCACTTTCTTGTTTCCAACGCGAGCTCTGACCACTGTTCTTCCTTCCCGCGATGCTTCTTTTCATGTCCGCCTGAGTGGGCTTATAGCCTAAACCATACTTCCCACGATTCCCTTGGGTTTTTATCAGACTAGTTATGCCGCCATTGTCTTTGCCTAAACCCATCCCGGGTTCATAACCGTTCCCCAACATAACTCGGGCCATCATTACCGCCGCCTCGGACAGACAAGGTTGCCCAAAGAGGGAGTCCACGGAGGAAATGCTGACCACCTCAAAAGACTGGAAAGCGGTTTCTAACGATTCTTCTGCGGCTTCCACATAAGGCATGGAGGATGGGCAGCTTACCAAGATATCTTCCTCGCCTGACACGATGACCAAGTGCCCCTCCACTACGAATTTTAGCTTTTGGTGGAGTGTAGAAGGCACAACACCCACTGAGTGGATCCACGGGCGCCCCAACAGGCAACTGTAGGGTGGGTTAATGTCCATTATCTGGAAAGTGACTTGGCAGGTGTGAGGGCCTATCTGTACAGGGAGATCGATCTCTCCCCTAACCTCTCGACGAGTGCCGTCGAAGGCCCGAACCACCATTGAACTTGGTTTTAAATGGGAAGCATTGAACGGTAACTTGTCCAAAGTGCTCTTAGGCATCACGTTTAAACTGGAACCGTTATCGATGAGTACCTTGGCCACGATATGGTCCATACACTTGACTGATACGTGTAAAGCCTTATTATGTCCTCTCCCCTCGGCGGGGATTTCTTCTTCGGCGAAGGCAAGATAGTTGTTGGCAGTGATATTGTTGACCAGCCCTCCGAAGCCTTCTACCGAAATATCTTGGGCCACGTGAGCCTCGTTCAGCACTTTTACTAGCAGAGCCCGATGAGGCTCGGAGCTCATAAGTAACTCTAGCAGCGAGACCCTAGCCGGGGTTTTGTTGAGCTGTTCGATAACCTTGAATTCGCTCTGCTGAATTATCCGAAGGAACTCGCTGGCTTCCTCTAGCGACACCTCCTTTCTACCATCCCTTTTCTCTGGGGGCCCCTTTGCTGGCATATCTTTATTCAAAGCGTGGGGTGTTTCGCCATCTTGTTCCTCCACCACTTTTCCTTTTCCCTTGACGTCGGCGGGTTGGACCGGTAGGTCCGGTGGTGCGAACACACGACCACTACGGGTCACACCACTCAGTCCCGTGATATTTGTTACTTTAGCCGACAGCGAGCTGACGTCAGTGACTTCTTCTTCCTTCTTCTCCGGAGGTGTATATCTCCACGGGACCGCGTGACTATCTTGGTACGGGAAAGGAACAGGTTTGGCCATTAAGGAGTGCCCGGGCTTTTGCGAGGCTGCACTTTTAGTGAAGTATATCACCAAGGGTTTGGGCTTCACAACACCACTCCCCTCCGTAGATTGCATGCATATATGCTGCTCTTCTTTTCCTTCAATGCCGACTTCTAGTCGACCTTGGTCTATCATCCGCTGTAACAATTCCTCCACTTCCAAACACGTCTCCATGTCATGCATCTCGCCGGGATGTAGCAGACAGGAATCCTCCTTACACCCACTATGGGGAATTACACCTCCCTTTTGTAGGGCCTCAAAGATAAACCTCCTAGGGGTTGCCACATCTCTTAATGGTTTAGACCTGTGGGGCCTATCGGATTCAACTGCATTAACTGCTCCCCCTCCATGATTGGCGAGCGGGTTGGTCCTCACATTGGGCCGATCCTCTTGGAAAGTCAGCCATCCGGCATCCATTAGATGTTGGACCTTGTATTTAAGGGCCAAGCATTTTTCGATGGAATGCCCCGGGGCACCCCCATGGTACTTGCAAGTTGCATTAGGGTCATACCACTTCGGGAAAGGGGGTTCGAGGACCCTTCCGGGAGTTACCACGGCCAAATGATTGGCGATGAGGGATGGTAGAAGATCTTCATACGTCATTGGGAGCGGGGTGAATTCCGGCAACGGCCTCGGAGGGAAGTTCCTTGTCGTGTTGGAATTACCGGCCGGTCGAGTCGCGTTCGGAGTTGGAACTTGGGGAGCTTCCCTCTGGGTGGGTGCCTTAGGCTGCACGGGCGTTGAGCTAGAGGCGTTCCCAGCATGAGCCGAGAAGCTTGGGTGGTGTTGCGCGTACTGATGGGTACCATGAGGCGTTTGCTGGGGTTTGACCCACGCGGGTGTTGAAGAGACGGCATGGGCATCTCCTTCCTTCCTTTTTGCCCCTGTTGCCCCGATTCTTTTGGCGTTCACGTTTGTGGAGGAAACATAATCAAACTTTCCTCTCTTCAATCCCACCTCGATTCTTTCCCCGGCAAACACCAGATCCGCAAAGCTGGACGGCATGTAACCCACTAGCTTCTCGTAGTAGAACACTGGCAGAGTGTCTACCATCATGGTGATCATCTCTCTCTCAACCATGGGAGGAGCTACTTGTGCCGCCAAATCCCTCCATCGCTGCGCATATTCTTTAAAGGTTTCACCTTCTTTCTTGAACATATTCTGCAGTTGAGTACGGTCCGGAGCCATATCAGAATTGTACTGATACTGCCTTAGGAAGGCGGTAATCAGATCCTTCCAAGTACGGATACGGGAAGCTTCCAAATTAGTGTACCACACTACCGCAGCTCCGGCCAAGCTATCCTGAAAGAAGTGTATCAACAGCTTTTCATCTTTAGAATGGGCGCCCATCTTACGGCAGTACATTTTGAGGTGGTTTTTGGGACAAGTCGTCCCTTTATACTTGTCGAAGTCCGGCACTTTGAACTTCGGGGGAATAACAACATCGGGTACTAAGCAAAGATCCGTCATGTCTGCAAACGGATAGTCCCCAAATCCTTCCACAGCCCTCAATCTTTCCTCAAGGAGATCGAGCTTCCTCCTTTCTTCAGTTGCCGGGGGCGGCCCTTCCATAGACAAAACTATTGGCGATGCTGCGATGTTGGGTTGAGGCAACGTGCCTGGTGCCGGCCCTTCGGGGATCGGGGGATAAAACTCGACATCCCTCCGAGCATAATCTTGAGGGTCTTTATGGACTTCGTCGGGCTGCTGAGGAGGCTCTTTTTCATGGACGGGAGAAGCAATGTGGCCCGCATCTTCTTGCAAGATGGGTGGTGAATAGTTGGGCGGCAATCCATAAGGGTAAGCCGCTCGGTTGTATCCCAGGTGAGGGCTGCCATCGTGCCCCAGTGCGTCCCTTCCCCGTCCTACTATGTTTGAGGGAGGATGGTGCGTAGTTGCCAAGGGAGTCGGGTCTGCTTCGGCAGCCGAACTGACAGCGGCGGCGGTGGCCGCGTTCTTCTCTATGAGCTGCTTCATACTTAACATGGCCTCCATCATGGAGGCCATTTGTTCTTTCAGAGCCGACATGTCGGCTTTCATCTGTTCCTGTGTCTCCTCTTGATCACCCATCGTTCTAGATTTGGATCTGGTGCGATAGGGATCCCTTGCGGCGCGTTTAGTTATGGTGTTTTCCCTAAAAAACCAAACGTGAGGAGTGGGTAAAGAAAGAAAATGCATGCTAGAGATGAGATGTAGGAGTGATTTGATTTGCACAAGCTTTTTGGAGTAGAAACATGGGACCAACTCATTTTATTTCAAGAAAAGAAATCATATCTAGTCAAGGTCTGAGAGACCATACAAGTTTCTTAACGATTTCTAATTATGTGGGCCATTAAGTCTATCATATGCTGACAATAGCCGAGAAGCCCATGAATCTCTTCGGGGGCGGAGTAGGTGTCTGCCATCGCCTTGGCCTTGGCTAACAATCGGGGAAGTTCTTGACTCCCGTTCAAGGTAAGAGCAAACCGATCCATCCACATGGTTGCCTCTTGGTGTAAAGAGTCGATCACCCTTCCTCTAGCCTCTTTTTCCGCATATACTTGGGCATACTCATCCGCGATTCTATGCTCGTGGGCCGTGGCTAGACCCAACTCTTCTTGGTACTTGGCGATGATAGCTAACATGTTGGTTTCTGTCTCGCATAGACGCTGAGACAAGCTTCTTTTGGACCTTGAACAAGCAATCAACTCCTCTTTCAAAACCATGCCATGTGCTCGCGACTGGTCCCTTTCTTCCCTTCGCAACTTGAGTTCACTATTGCTACCCCATAGAGCTCCGCGAAATTTGTTCCGGCCATACTCTTCCTTGCGAGCCCTCTTGGTCTCTTGTTCAAGGGCTTTTGTGGTAATTGCATTCTCTTCCCGTAACCCGGCGCACTCCTTCCGAACGTGTGTAGCAGCCAACTTGAACTTCTCCTTGGCGAGTTTTGCCTTTCCTAACTCGCTTTTGAGAGCTTGGACTTCCTCGTCCTCTTCCGGTGCTTCAAAATTCTCTTCGCTGACGACTTTTAACTTGGCGAGCCAATCTAAACCTCGTATGCGAACTTTCAGCCATTCGTGGTACCCACCAATGATGCCATTACGAATGCCTCTAAGCTCTTGATCTTTCCTTAACGGGGTTTCCCATGCCTTATGGATTCTTTGTATAGTCTTGGAATTTTGTGCGCCGAGATCCCTCACAAGGAAAGGAGACGTGCTTTCTTCCGTCGGTGCTCCCCTCATGGGGTACCCTAGCTGTCTTATAGCGAGCGTGGGATTGTAATTAATACAACCCCTCGTTCCTACCAGCGGAATGTTTGGGTATCTTCCACATGAGAAAAGGACTCCTTCTTTTCCTTCCTTCCATAGGGGGAACCAACTGATTGTTCTACCTCCTATCTCGGCCAAGAGCTGGTCCCAATCCATTCTCCTCTTTTCAGTACACGAGCGATGACTCAGGAGCGGACATGGATGTCTGGTGTCTTGTTGGAACAAGTGTGAAACCAACCAAACACAGAGGGCGGGTAAGCAACAGATGATCCGTGCGCTACTCTTCTCGCACCTTCGGTCAAATGTGTCAAATAGATCTGCCAAGACAGCTACCACCGGACTTTCCTTACTATGGTGGTAGGCAAGGAAAGCGTCGATTGCTGCTAGGTCTATCAAACCATCCACGTTTGGAAAGAGGACGACCCCAAAAATTAGCAAAGCTAACACATCCATAAACGGGACCCAGTCTCCTTGATTGGCCATACCCCTCGCCTTGTCTTCTAGGTACTTCTGTGGTAGGCCCGCTATGCCATTCCGAGTCTGTTTTATGCGGTCCAAACCTCTTGTTGAATCCTTGACCACAGTTGCAATTCTGCTCAAAGAGGGGAGACGTCCGGAGGAAAGATATGGTTTTCTTCCCCCGAGAGGACATCCTAGAATTTCCTCAAATTCTTCAATGGTTGGTACTAATTGGAAGTCCCCGAATGTGAAGCATCTCAAAGGCTGGTCGTAGTATTGGGTAAGTGATGCAATGGCTTCTATGGACACCTCTGCTATGGTCAACTCTAAGATCTTTCCGTAAGTCTTGCGGAAGGCTTGCATTTGGAGGGGTTCCATCAACCGCCCTAATTCCTTGATGCTGGTGGTATCTGGGCTTTTGACCTTGACTTGGTAGAACCTCTTGCCGGTTTGATTTGTTCCCATGCTTACTAAAGTGAGATAAAAGCTGGTGCAAATCAAAACTCTGATACCTCATGGGTGGAATGGATGAATGCATGAGGGAATGCATATGACACAGATGCAATCTAGGAATGCGGGGGTCCGGGGAATTTGTCCCCTTCTTAGATACGACGTCTAGGGGTAGCAAAATACCCCAACGCACGTTTTTAAGAAGGCGACACGGACCCTCCGTTGGTTTGTTTACAGTAGGGATCAAGACAGAACCCATATGCAATGCCTATGCAAAAGACACAATGCGGGAATGTGCACAGTATGACAATATTTACCGAACATAAGCAAAAGGGTATATGATACTTATGCATGGCAGTGTGAAAGATGGCACGCAGCGTGTTTGCTCCGTGCCCCTATTCAAGGGACCTATAAGGGAGAGAACTAACTAGGCTTTTAGTGATAACCCCCAAGGTAGTCATATCTCTCTTGATGGTTTCTAGAGGTATCATCCTCTTCGAAGAACATAATGCAGCAGTAGGGACTACTAGCAACAATATGTTTTCAAAGAGAAAAGCTCTAGATGAGGGTTCACTGTAATCAAGCAAGTCGGAGACCTAGCATGATCACAGATTCACCTCCACTCCTTATGTTCCCACGAACCCGGGTATAGGGCCCTTTTTCAACTCACCGTGTGTGCAAATAGTGTTAGTGTTTGTGTGCATCAAATGAATAAATATTTACCTCATGCATACAAAAATGCACTAAAAGCATCAAAGAGTTATATATACAAGAACATAATAAAGGAAAACCAACAAAGGGATAAGTCACGGTAAAACATTGCACAAGGTTAAATGGCCTAACTCTCTAAAAATAGTCCCCAGTGGAGTCGCCAACTGTCGCAACCTACCCTTCGGCGGGAGGGCGACGCGTGACTCGCGGGATGCGTGTTCCACGAAAGGAATACGTGCGGAGTCGCCACCAACGTTTATTTGAGGAAAACGTCGGAAAAACCGGAAAAGACGCGATCTACGAACTTTTTAGTGAAAGGTTCGGGAGTTGTATTTACGCACGGGGAAGGTATTAGCACCCCACACGCCCGTCCCAAGGGACGGCAGCCTTTAATCGAATGTGCAAACATGACTTTGATTTTTATGTTCCCTTTTATGTTCTTATATCCTTTATACCCTTTTTATATTTTCTCTTTTTGTGGTCGACAAGGGTGTTTCCCTTTGCTCCTACGTATTCCTCAATTTGGGGTGAGAAAATCAGACCTACGTAGTTCTTTTGGAACAAAGTGTTTGGTTAAGTTGTTTTTGTCTTTTTGCAAAATATGTTTTTTATTGAACAAAAGGTCATTTAAGGTGCTGAACCATTAAACGGTCTTTTGATCTTGAAAGGGGAGAAACGTTAAGGCGTTGGACCATTAACGATCTCTTGTTTTTGAAAGGAGAGAAACGTTAAGGCATTGGACCATTAACGATCTCTTGTTTTTGAAAGGAGAGAAACGTTAAGGCATTGGACCATTAACGATCTCTTGTTTTTGAAAGGAGAGAAACGTTAAGGCATTGGACCATTAACGATCTCTTGGGGTGGTCGACAAAAGCGGGGCTTTTGCTCCTACGTATCCTCAATGAGGAACTCAGACCTACGTAGTTCTTTCTTTATCAAGTGATTCTTTCTTACTTTAAGAGGTGATCATTTTAAGGCGTTGGACCTTAAAAATGATCCATTTTTACTTAGTGAGGAAATGAAATGACAAACTTCAAAAGCCTATTTTTGTGGACGAGCTTGACTAGGCGAGTTGATTTTAGCCTTAGTTTCACTTTAGTTATTAATCAATTCGATTAAGAATGAGAAATCCCAAAGAGAAAACGTCCGATTGATTTTCCGCTTTATTTCACTAAAAAGATATTTTTTTGATTATTATATTATTTTTTACCTCTTTTTGATTTCCAACGTGGTTACGGCACGACCGAACGGTCGGAATTGATTTTAACCGAAGTTAACGGATAATGCAATTCAAATGTTCGGTGGAAATTTATTTTATTTTTAAGTTAAGCGAGAAATGACTTAAGTAAAATGGCTTAAGCACGTCAACAGGGGGTATAAAAGGTAGACAAAACGAGAATAAAAATGCACGAAACACAATGTGGACCACTACGGGTACATAGAATGAATCGAAAAGCTTGGTTCGAGGTACTTACCCGTTGAAGATCGAAGAACGACGAAGAACGAATGAAGAACGTCGAAGAACGGTTGAAAGCTTTGCGAGATTCCTCACGGAAAACGTTACGGAAACGTTTCGGAAGCGCCTCGGCTTAGATTTTCTTCACGGAAACAATTTTTCCAAGCAAATTCCAAAGAGAGAGAAGTGCCTAAGGGGCTGGGATCCCTTCCTTCTTCATTTCCTCCCCTATTTATAGCAAAATAGGGGAAGTGGTTGCCGCCCAGCTCGCCCAGGCGAGCTCAGCTCGCCCAGGCGAGCAGGGTTGCTTCCTCCAGAAGCAACCGCCTTCTGGAGGAATCTTCTGGAGGGCCCAAATGGGCCTGGTTGCTATTTGCACACCCATTTTTACTAAGTACACCCCCCTCTGCTACTTTTTGGTGATTCTTTTTTCGTAAAGTTACGGAAACTTACGAATTTCGTAACGATACTTGTTTTCTTTCCGTAATGTTACGGAACCTTGCGGATTACATAATCATCCCCTTTTTGACTTACGGAATGTTACGGAACCTCACTTAATTATGCAACGATGCTTCCATTTGATTTCCGGTGTGTCACGGAAACTTACGGATTGCGCATCAACATTTTTTTTGGTTTTTCGGCATGTCCTGGAATTTCATAAATTGCCTAACGATGGGTGCCAAGCACCTCACAAGGACCAAAGAATGGTCGCATGTCATCAAGCAAAGGTCCCCGGACGAAATTAGGGTATGACACACCCTAACCTCAGATGGTCCAGCCCTCAGCAACAACAACAGCAGCCTGCTCCTTCCTTCCAAAATGCTGCTGGCCCAAGCAGACCATACATTCCTCCACCAATCCAACAACAACAACAACCCCAGAAACAGCCAACAGTTGAGGCCCCTCCACAACCTTCCCTCGAAGAACTTGTGAGGCAAATGACTATGCAGAACATGCAGTTTCAGCAAGAGACCAGAGCCTCCATTCAGAGCTTAACCAATCAGATGGGACAATTGGCTACCCAATTGAATCAACAACAGTCCCAGAATTCTGACAAGTTGCCTTCTCAAGCTGTCCAAAATCCCAAAAATGTCAGTGCCATTTCATTGAGGTCGGGAAAGCAGTGTCAAGGACCTCAACCCGTAGCACCTTCTTCATCTGCAAATGAACCTGCCAAACTTCACTCTACTCCAGAAAAAGGTGATGACAAAAATTTACCTAACAATTTCTATGCAGGTGAATCTTCTTCCACAGGTAATTATGATTTGCAAAAGCAGCACATTCCCCCTCTTCCATTCCCTCCAAGAGCAGTTTCCAACAAAAAAATGGAAGAGGCAGAGAAAGAGATCTTGGAAACGTTTAGAAAAGTAGAGGTAAACATACCTCTGTTGGATGCAATAAAGCAAATTCCAAGATATGCCAAATTCTTGAAGGAGCTGTGCACTAATAAGCGGAAGCTTAAAGGAAGTGAACGGATTAGCATGGGCAGAAATGTCTCCGCATTGATTGGTAAATCTGTTCCTCAAATTCCTGAAAAATGCAAAGATCCAGGTACATTCAGCATACCTTGTATCATAGGGAATAGTAAGTTTGACAATGCCATGCTAGATTTAGGAGCTTCTGTTAGTGTTATGCCTCTGTCTATTTTTAATTCTCTATCTCTAGGCCCCTTGCAGTCAACTGATGTGGTAATTCATTTAGCTAATAGAAGTGTTGCCTACCCTGTTGGTTTCATAAAAGATGTCTTAGTTAGAGTTGGTGAACTGATTTTCCCTGTTGATTTTTATATTTTGAATATGGAAGATGGATTTTCTCAAGGATCAGTTCCCATCATTCTAGGCAGACCCTTTATGAAAACTGCTAAAACTAAGATAGATGTTTATGCAGGCACACTGTCCATGGAGTTTGGTGATATAACTGTTCATTTTAATATTCTGGATGCTATGAAATACCCATCTGAAGATCTTTCTGTATTTCGTGCTAAAATAATTGACCATGTTGTTGATGAATACATGACTGATCTTTATTCTAATCTGCATGCCTCTCACTCTTCATGCATTGAGTCTGAAATTGTACTTGATCATATGTCTGAATTTGATGCTGAGAGTGAATCTGAGAGTGATATTGATTGCATGCCTGGTGGTGGTGTTTTACCTCTTGAGATTGATTTTATAGAGTCAGATAGGACTAACCATGTTTCAGGAAGTACACATACCTCTGACTTTCTTTATGAGGTAAAGGCTGAGAAACCATCCCCTTCTACCATTGTCCAGCCGACCACACCAGAATTGAAGCCTCTGCCATCAAATTTAAAATACGCTTACTTGGATGATAGCAAGAGTTTTCCAGTGATTATATCTGCCTCCCTTGCTAATGAGCAAGAGGAGAAGTTGTCAGTTCTCAAGAAGCATAAGAAGGCTATAGGCTGGACCCTGGCGGACATTCCTGGTATTAGCCCATCCACATGTATGCATCGAATAAATTTAGAGGATGGAGCTAAACCAGTAAGATAACCACAGAGAAGACTCAATCCGGTGATTCTTGATGTAGTGAAGAAGGAGATAACCAAGCTTTTGCAAGCTGGAATCATTTATCCTATCTCCGACAGCCAATGGGTGAGTCCCGTCCAGGTAGTCCCGAAGAAGATCGGCCTCACAGTGATAAAAAACGAGAAGGAGGAGCTAATTCCTACTCGGGTGCAGAACAGTTGGAGAGTCTGCATTGACTATAGGAGGCTGAACCAGGTTACCAAAAAGGACCATTTTCCCCTGCCATTCATTGACCAGATGCTTGAACGCCTGGCAGGTAAATCCCACTACTATTTCCTTGATGGTTTTTCTGGTTATATGCAAATTACTATTGCTCCTGAGGATCAGGAAAAGACCACATTCACCTGCCCCTTCGGCACTTTTGCCTATAGGAGGATGCCTTTCGGCCTGTGCAATGCCCCTGGTACCTTCCAGCGGTGCATGATTAGTATTTTCAGTGATTTTTTAGAAAATTGCATAGAGGTGTTCATGGATGATTTCACTGTATATGGATCCTCTTTTGATGGTTGTTTGAATAGTTTGGAAAAAGTTTTGAATAGATGCATTGAAACTAACCTTGTTCTAAATTTTGAAAAATGTCATTTTATGGTTGAGCAAGGTATAGTTTTAGGCCACATTATTTCCAATAAGGGTATTGAAGTAGATCCTGCAAAAATTTCTGTTATTTCACAATTGCCTTACCCCTCTTGTGTGCGAGAGGTGCGATCTTTTCTTGGTCATGCAGGATTCTACAGGCGCTTTATAAGGGATTTTAGCAAAGTAGCCCTTCCATTGTCCAACTTGTTGCAAAAGGAGGTGGAGTTTGACTTTAATGACAGATGCAAAGAGGCTTTTGATTGCCTCAAAAGAGCGCTGACTACCACCCCCATCATCCAGGCACCCGACTGGACAACCCCTTTTGAGCTTATGTGTGATGCATCAAATTATGCATTGGGGGCTGTCCTTGCTCAGAAAATTGATAAATTGCCCAGGGTGATATATTATGCTTCTAGGACTTTAGATGTTGCGCAAGCGAATTATACAACTACTGAGAAAGAGCTTCTAGCCATAGTTTTTGCTCTTGAAAAATTTCGATCTTATTTGCTTGGTACCCGCATTATTGTTTACACTGACCATGCAGCTCTAAAGTACTTGTTGAAGAAGGCTGATTCTAAGCCTAGGTTGATCCGGTGGATGCTCTGGCTCCAAGAGTTTGACTTGGAGATTCGTGATAGGAGCGGAGCACAAAATCTAGTTTCTGATCATTTGAGTCGGATCGAACGTGTATCTGATGCAGATTCACCTATTCGGGATGATTTCCCAGATGATCATTTGTATATACTGTATAGTATTTCTGACTCTCTTTTTACTCCCTGGTTTGCTAATATTGTCAATTATTTAGTTGCTTCTGTTTTTCCTCCCTTAGCATCTAAAGCCCAAAAAGATAAAATTAAAAGTGATGCTAAGCATTTTATTTGGGATGACCCCTACTTGTGGAAATTGTGCAGTGATCAGGTCATTAGACGGTGCATTCCAGATCATGAGACTGACTCAATCCTGCAGTTCTGTCATTCTTCCGCACCGGGAGGTCATCTGGGTGTTCAACGGACAGCTCGCAAAGTGCTTGATTGTGGTTTTTATTGGCCCACCATCTTTAAAGATGCGTGGAAGATCTGCAGCACTTGTGAGCAGTGTCAAAGAGCAGGAAATACACTTACATGGCGACAACAAATGCCTCAGCAACCTATGCTATTCTGTGAGGTGTTTGATGTCTGGGGTATAGATTTCATGGGTCCTTTTCCTGTCTCTTTTGGTTATGTTAACATTCTCCTTGCAGTTGACTATGATTCAAAATGGGTGGAAGCCAAGCCCACTAGAACTAATGATGTTAAAGTTGTCGCATACTTTGTCAGGTCTAATCTGTTTTGCAGGTTTGGAGTACCTAAAGCAATTGTTAGTGATCAAGGAACCCATTTTTGCAACAGGACAATGCATGCCCTGCTTAAAAAGTACGGGGTGGTACACAGGGTATCCACACCATAGGAATGTCTCCTTATCGGGTTGTCTTTGGAAAGGCATGTCATCTTCCAGTGGAAATTGAGCACAAAGCATACTGGGCAGTGAAGACTTGCAACTTCTCTATGGATCAAGCTGGCGAGGAAAGGAAGTTGCAACTGAGTGAGTTAGATGAAATCCGCCTAGAAGCCTACGAGAATGCCAAGTTCTACAAAGAAAAGACCAAGAAGTTCCATGATAGTATGATAGTTAAAAAAGACTTCGTGGTTGGGCAAAAAGTGTTATTGTATAATTCTAGGCTTGGACTCATGAGTGGTAAGTTGAGGTCTAAGTGGATTGGTCCTTTTGTTGTTACTAATGTTTTTCCTTATGGTACAGTTGAGATCAAAAGCGACTCCACAAACAAGAGCTTCAAGGTCAACGGACATCGACTTAAGCCATTCCTCACGAACCCTTCTTTAGTGGACGTAGTGGTGGAAGAGACTTCCTTACTCCACCCTACTCTTCCTCCACCATGACTTAGGGAGTTTTTCTTTTCCTATCTCCTTCTTTGCTTTTATTACACTTGTCCGATTCTCTTTGATGATTTAATTGTTTTTAATCTTTTAATTGTGCTACATTGAGGACAATGTGTTGTTTAAGTATGGGGGGGTGTTCTTTGGTTTTGCTAGTTTTGTTGGTTTTGTTAATTTGTTAGTTGTGTTAATTTGTTAATGTTGTTAGTTTCGTCAGATTTTCAGTTTAATATTTTGGGTCAATTTTGTGTGCACGTACGAATTTGCATGTTTTTCTTTGAATTATAGGATATGTTCAATAAATGGGTAATTGTTTTGAAAATAAAAGTTCTTGACATTTTGTGACTTGAAATCCTCGATTCTTCTCTACATGTCATGACAGTTTTGAAAGCTCAATTTGAAAGTGATGAGTTTACCTTTGTGAGAATTTGAGCCATCCATCATCATAATCATTTGGTGTGTTTTGCCCCATTGATTGCTTGCACAATAGCCTTGGCTTGATTCTTTTTGATGCGTCCTAATTCACATGCATATTTGGAAATGATTGAGGCAATTTTGTTCTTATAAGCTTCTAGCCAAATGGACTTACCTTAAATTAATTCCTTTGATAGCCCTTTTGAGCCTTGTTTCCCTTTCCTTGTTTTGAAGCTCACTACAAGCCTTAAGTGAAAAACCATGATATCACCATATCCTTAAGGAATTTTGGAGCTTTGGAATTGTTTTGGGAATAAGTGTAGGGGGTTTTTGTTTCATTGGACAACTTGTTTTGTTGGCTATGCTTCATGATGTATTTTGGGCCATACTTGATGTACATTGTATATTGGTTAAATGTTGGACATGCTGAATGAAATGTTGTTTCTCAAAGGCTATAGAGTCAAAAAAAAAAGAGAGAAAAAAAATTTCGAAAAAAAGAAAAAGAAAAGCAATAAAGTTGAGTGAATAAGATCTTAAATGGCACAAGAATGATGAAACTCTTGGTTCTACTCTTCATGTTTAAATTTTATCTTTACTTCTTTTTATTTTCTTATTTTTTTTTAATATGCACTTATTCCATATTGCTCCTCTATTCCTTTGGGATTTAGCCACTTATTCCATATTTCTCCATACCTTGTCCTTGGCCCCATTACAACCTCAAAAGACCTTTTGATCCTCATGTGCTTGTGTTTGTGGGTTGATTGTCAATTTTAAAATGTTGCCAAGTTTATGTGGTGTTTGCTTTCATGGGTGCTTTGAGGGTAAATAGTAGCCTAGACACTTGAGAGATAGAGTGTATATCTTGTGAGACTTTATCACTTTTCATTCTTGAGCTGATTAACTATTTTGCCATGATTGGGTTGCTTGGATAATTTTCATGAATGTCTTGACTTTTTGGATCTCCTTATGTTAGATGTTACTCATTCCTTTCATTCCTTGATGTTCATTGAGAAATATGTGAATGTTTTTGTCTGTCTCTCTTTTATATCCTTGGATTTTGTTCTTTGTTTCATTTTGCCCAGGAGTGCAAAAGGCTAAGTATGGGGGGTTTTGATGTGCCATCATTTTCTTCTATTTTCTAAACCCTTTTTGCACCATTTTAATTACTGATTGGTCTTAATTGTCAATTAATCAGGCAGTTTTATTATTTGGGCTCATTTAGCTAATTTGATGTTTTTAATCTAATTTCAGGAATTAATGAAACATTGGGCTTACTCTGGATTTTGGTTATGGACTTGAAGAGGGCAAATAAAGCAGCGCTTACCTTAGTTAATTTCTAATTAGGAAATTTCGCAATTTTATTTTATGTTGTTCAGTGTTTATTTCGTTTTGGGCCAGAGTATTGTAATAGGGCCCAGTGACTTTGAGTGACTCTTTTTAAATAGCAGCCTTGGGATTCGTGCAAGGCATTCTGTTATGCTATTCATTATTCAGAGCTTTTGTTTTAGGGTTTTTGTTTTTCTGCTTAATGCTATTGTTCACGTAATGCAATTTTACGTTTTCTGTTTCTAATTATAATTTCGTTCTTGCTTCTTCTTCTACTCTCATTTACGTTTCTGTTTTATCTACGTTTCTGTTCATTTACGTTTTTGTTCATTTACATTTCTGCTTCATGTTTCATTTGCGTTTTCTGTTTGAATCCATGGAAGACTAGATTTTCTGGTGTTGTTTCCTTTTGAGGACGAAGCCCAACTCTCTTTGAGGTTTCGCTTGTAATGTGGTTCCCTGGCAGTTTTCCCTTCACCAGTTATCCCAAATTCGTGAATATTAATCAGTGCACGCTTCGTGTTCGATTAATTGCCTCTGAGCCTAACTTGCGTTCATGCTTAATGGACGAAGGGCTAACTGGTGTATGTGGTGCCTAATCACGTATTGACAACCCTAATTTGATTTTCGCTTAGTAAATTGAAATAGGGTTGGATTAAGTGGTTGACTGTTAGGGACGAATTCTTCATAACCCAGGATAAGAGAATGGCTTCTGAATCAAAGGAAACAACCCGTTTTTAATATTAGTAATTTCGTATTCCAGTTTACTTGTTCTGCTCTTTAATCACAAAACAAACAAACCCGCCCCCCCCCCCCCCAATTGTTACTGTTACTGCAAGTATATTATGAACATTTGGTTTGTCACTGCTTGTTGGGAAACGACCTAGGATCACTTCCTAGTTACTGCATTTTCATGTTTATTTGATTCGGGTACGGCCTCGATCACCTCTAATGACAAATTAGGATTTTTAAGTTTATGCCATTATTGTAAACCACAATTACAATGCTAAATAATAAATTTGACATCCTTCTCTCTCTCATCCTCTCACGAACACTTCTTTGCTTATTCAACTTTCACCGGAATGTGAGTGTAAGCCATTGGTTTGTTTGCTCAAGCGACCTGCGCTCTTGAGTGTTGGCTTCCAAGACCGTGCAATCAGAGATTACTCATCCTGCATGTTGGTGGGGTGCCTAAAACAACGAGTAAAGCAAAAAAAAGTTCAAAAAGAAAAAAGTATTTGATTGACTGTGTTTTCAAGTAAAATATAGACGTTCATGTGACCTCATTTTATCATTCTGGAAAGTTTGTCCTTTTTAGAGAGAAGTAAATTATCAAGAACAGGAGTCATTTGACTTAACTCGTCAACTAAAAAAAAATACTTCAACTATTTCTCGTCCTCAAAAATTCTTTTTGCGAGAATCAAAGCACCTCTTTCATTCTTCCTTGCTACAAGGTTATGAAAACAAAACAACGATGGATACCTCAGAGCCCCACACTGGGGCAATGAAAGGCACCATGCATAAGCCTCTAGCGAACCTAGGGGTAGATTAGAAGTTCTCACCCAGTAGGTTCCCTGCTACAAGGTCATGACGAAAGACAATGATTGGTACCTCAAAGCCTTACACTGGGGCAATGAGGGGCACCATGCATGAGCCTCAAGCGAACTAGGGGGCAGATCAAAAGTTCTCATCCATCTATGTTTTTTAAACAAAAAAAGGGGGGGACAAACCCTAGAATTTCAATGGATTGATTAAACATCAAAAGACTCCATTGCCGTCACTCCAAAATGGTCAAGTGACTAAATCAAACAGAACAAACACTCTGAGGGAGTTCCTGGAGAGATTTGCAAAAGATAGGATGAGGTTGCATGAATTATCACCTTTTTCAAAAGGACAATCAATCTGTGTTTTCCAAAAAAAAATTAAATCAAAATCACAAAATAGGGAAAGAATGTCACGAACATTGTACAACTTTCCATTGCATTGCATTGTTTCATATGAAGTCCGCATTTACCAAATTTCGCGACAAAGGTTGCATGCATTTGCATCCCTAAAAATCATGTTAACTGCATAGATTTCCAACTTCTAATGTCCAAAATTTTAAGTTTGGGATGACCAACCCTCTCAATGAGTCAATCTCATGCTTTCTCATAAGGGTGGACCCTTGGGTACTAGAACCTATTGCCTTTAGAGGACTACACGTCCTCGCCATCAGAGGGTTGCACGCCCTCACCATCAGAGGACTACACGTCCTCGCCATCAGAGGGCTTCACGCCCTCACCTTCAGAGGACTACACATCCTCGCCATCAAAGGACTACACGTCCTCGCCTTTAGAGGACTACACGTCCTCGCCATCAGAGGGCTGCACGCCCTCGCCATCAGAGGACTACACGTCCTCGCTTTCAGAGGACTTCACGTCCTTACCTTTAGAGGGCTACATGTCCTCGCCTTTAGAGAACTACATGTCCTCACCATCAGAGGACTACACGTCCTCGCCTTCAGAGGACTTCACGTCCTCACCTTCAGAGGGTTGCACGCCCTCACCTTCAGAGGGCTACACGCTGTCGCCTTTGTAGGACTACACGCCCTCACCTTCAAAGGGCTGCACGTCCTCGCCTTCAGAGGACTACACATCCTCACCTTCATAGGGCTATATGCCCTCACCTTTAGAGGACTAGACTTCCTCGCCTTCAGAGGACTAGACGTCCTCGCCTTCAGAGGACTAGACGTCCTCGCCTTCAGAGGGTTGCACGCCCTCGCCATCATAGGGCTACACGCCCTCACCGTTAGAGGACTACACGTCCTCGCCTTTAGAGGGCTGCACGCCCTCACCATCAGAGGACTACACGTCCTCACCTTAAGAGGAGTACAAGCCCTCGCCTACAAAGGACTACATGTCCTCACCTTCAGAGGACTTCACGTCCTCACCTTCATAGGACTACACGTCCTTGCCATCAGAGGGCTGCACGCCCTCACCTTCAGAGGACTGCACGTCTTCACCTTCAGAGGGCTACACGCCCTCGCCATCAGAGGACTGCACATCCTCGCCTTCGTAGGGCTGCACGCCCTCACCTTCAGAGGACTACACGTCCTCGCCTTTAGAGGACTACACGTCCTCGCCTTTAGAGGACTACACGTCCTCGCCATTAGAGGGTTGCACGCCCTCACCTTCAGAGGACTGCACGTCCTCACCTTTAGAGGACCAAACATCCTCATCTTCAGAGGAATACACGTCCTCACCTTCAGAGGGTTACACGCCCTCACCTTCATAGGACTGCACGTCCTCACCTTCAGAGGACCAAACATCCTCATCTTCAGAGGACTACACGTACTCATCTTTAGAGGACTACACGTCCTCACCTTTAGAGGGCTACACGCCCTCACCTTCAGAGGACTACACATCCTCGCCTTCAGAGGGCTACACGTCCTTGCCTTCAGAGGACTACTCGTCCTCGTCTTCAGAGGGCTACACGTCCTCGCCTTCCGAGGACTACACGTCCTCCACTTCAGAGGACTACACCTTCCCGCCTTCAGAGGGCTACACGCTCTCACCTTCAATGGGCTCCACATCCGTACCTTAAGAGAATTTAAGGTCCTCTACCCTTAAATGCTTAACTGAGACTTGCACTCCCGGTTAAGGGACCAGTAGTTTCCTTTTATCAGTTCCTGGGCCACTCCCTTATAATGGAGGGCGACCAACTGTGCGAGCACAACCAGAGAGGGAGGCTATCACGTAGCTACTATGCATACCGGGGTAAGATTCCACCCGTGCCGCTGCAAAGAGACGAGTGCGGATCATGCG
The DNA here is from genome assembly GCF_004193775.1 of Glycine soja. NCBI lineage: Eukaryota > Viridiplantae > Streptophyta > Magnoliopsida > Fabales > Fabaceae > Glycine > Glycine soja. The sequence continues at coordinate 24,283,013 of NC_041004.1, forward strand.
CACCAACATGACCACTCTTACACATATATAGATGACGTTGCTACATAGCAACATTCTGCCCAGCGACCGCAATGCCGATCTCCCCCTGCGAAAGTATCGGTTGGTCTGTGCCATCCCGACATAGGTATGTATGCACATCGCTCAACTGATTACTGATGTCATCTATTATTTGCAGGGGTCGCGCCCACAAGACACCCAGTGGACCCGGAGGAGCCCAACAGGGCCCTGGGGTTTCCAGCTCTGGTTACGGGCCTCTGTCAGTCCTACAGGGTGTCCGTCCCCCCCCAACAAGGTCATGCCATCGTGACATAGGTAAGTATGCACTTCTCTCAACTGATTTCTGATGTCATTTATTGTTTGCAGGGATCGCGCCCGCAAGAAACCCAGTGGACCCGGAGAAGTCCAACAGGGTCCTGGGGTTTCCAGCTTTGATTACGGGCCTCGGTCAGTTCTACGGAGTGCCTGCCTCCCCCAGCAAGGTCATCAGGCCCCCTACTAAACGAGCTTTCATTGAGAAGTACTGCGGCCCTAGGCAGGCGCAGGGCGATACACCACAACAGCCTGAAGATGGCCGGCAGCGGGCAACAGACGCACCGCCGCCATGCTGCCACCTCCAGAGCACCTCAGCTCATCCACCAAAAGGTTAGAGCGTTGCCTACGACACATGGCCGACCAATAGGCGACCAAGTCCAAAGCCAAAGGTAAGCAAAGTACTAGGTCCGTGACCAGCAAGTCATCACGCGTCCAGCTCAAGACGTTAAAGAAGCGCTACTAGGAGGCAACCTAGTATCTTTTAAATTTCTGCTTGTTATTTGATCACCTTTGTTTCTCAAGTCATAGTAGGACACACCTAGTTGCTCATGATCCTAGGAATTTAAATAAAACAAGCACAAGCTCGGAAGGTAGTCATACCTCACAAAATATATGTATGTGTGTTTAGGTAGCAAGATACCTTGGATATGCATGTATGTAGCAAAAAGATACCTCACAATATATATATATATATATATATATATATATATATATATATATATATATATATATATATATATATATATATATATATATATATATATATGTATGTATGTTTAGGTAGCAAGATACCTTGGATATGCATGTATATAGAAAACATACCTCACAAAATATATATATGTATGTATAGGTAGCGAGATACCTTGGATATGCATGTATATAGCAAAAATATCTCACAAAACATATAATGTATGTTTAGGTAGCAAGATACCTTGGACACGCATGTATATAGCAAAATACCTCACAAAAATATACATATGTTTAGGTAGCAAAATACCTCATGGAAAAAAAAGAGAGAGAAAAAAGAAAAAAAATAATAATAAGTTGTCTAGCTAAAAAACCAACATGCTTTTTAAAAGGGATAACTTCTAGCTTTTCTTTGAAAAAATTCACTGATCATAACCAGTTTTTGAAAAAAATGTGTATACACCTAAAGAGTGAATGTTGTGAAAACTTTCCCGAACGCCCAAAATAGACTCGGATGAATGCATGAATTGATAAAAGAACATATTTTGGAAACACTGGGTTGACTAAAATAGAGAAAATGAATCTCGAGCCCTAGTATCACATGACCATAAAAATTTGATGCTTGAGTGTCCACATAGGTGCATGCATTACCAGTTTTGCATAAAATTTCCTAATCATCATTGTTGCATGTGTGTCATGGAAATAATGTGGGACATCCCCTTTATCGCTGAACCATTGGCCAAACCAACACCCTGACATATATCATGTCCAGCCGTTTTACAAGCCTTGAGCCAAAATCCCAACTTACCATAAACCTTGCCCTCGGAAGAAAAAAAAAATTCCCAATCAAAGAATCGGAAGAAAGCAAAAAGAGAAAATTCCCAATCAAAGATTGAGAGAAAGCAAAAAAGAAAAGAAGAAAGAAAGAAAATTCCCGATCAAAGATCGGAAGAAAACAGAAAAAATATGCTGAAAGGTCTTTGGACCAGACAATATCTGAACAACACAGAATTGTCACCAAGTAAACAAAAAAGGAAACGAAATCACGACCTAAAGTGGTCCTCTCCCTTTGATTGCCAACCAAAATCCTGTGCGTCGGTGGCTTGTTCACCTCACACTAAACAAAAATAGAAAAGGAAAAGGCCAAGAACACTCAGAGTCAAATTCCCCACAAAGAAACAAACCGTTCCCAAGAAAAGGTCCTATTGATCCATGATCATGCATGTAATCTTTGATTTGATAGGAAATGATTTGCAAAATCAAGTCATGACATATCTATGGTTCGAAATTAGGATAAAACACTTACCTGTGTGAGGTTGATACACTTTGAGTGATTTTCTTCTATTTTTGTTGGACCCAGTGTTTCCTCTAAATGGTCGTTTAGAAACGAAATGCTAACATCCAAAATCTCATTTATGGTTATGAGAAAATTTCATCAGCATACTCTCCTTCCCCGATAGACACATTGTTTTTCATCCAAAAAACATATGTTGCTCTGATCAGTTGGAAGTTTTGTCTCTTTACTAAAGCATGTTCGCATTTTAGTGAAGAAAACACCGAGACTATTTTAGTCTCCCAGTTATCCAAAACTACATAGGTCTGAGTTCCTCATTGAGGATACGTAGGAGCAAGAGCCTCGCTTTTGTCGGCCGCCCCACAATCTCTGTCATACTGACCCTGAGTCATGTGACATGCGGAGACAAATTATGCTCATTCCGCACCTTTTCGCCATTTGGAGACGATCGAGTCCGATGGCACGCAGAGACAAATTATGGTCATTCTACGCCTTTTGTCTTCCAGAGGCGGCGAGCCCAATGACATGCGGAGACAAATTATGGTCATTCCGCACATTTTTGCCATCCGGAGACGATCGAGTCCGATGGCACGCAGAGACAAATTATGGTCATTCTGCGCCTTTTGTCATCCAAAGGTGGCAAGCCCGATGACATGCGGAGACAAATTGGTCATTCCGCACCTTTTTTCCATCCGGAGACGATCGAGTCCGATGGCACGCAGAGACAAATTATGGTCATTCTGCACCTTTTGTCATCCAGAGGCGGCGAGCCCAATGACATGCGGAGACAAATTATGGTCATTCCGCACATTTTTGCCATCCGGAGACGATCGAGTCCGATGGCACGCAGAGACAAATTATGGTCATTTTGCGCCTTTTGTCATCCAAAGGTGGCGAGCCCGATGACATGCGGAGACAAATTATAGTCATTCCGCACCTTTTCGCCATTCGGAGACGATCGAGTCCGATGGCACGCAGAGATAAATTATGGTCATTCTACGCCTTTTGTCATCCAGAGGCGGCGAGCCCGATGACATGCGGAGACAAATTATGGTCATTCCACACCTTTTTGCCATCCGGAGATGATCGAGTCCGATGGCACGCAGAGACAAATTATGGTCATTCTGCGCCTTTTGTCATCTAGAGGCGGCGAGCCTGATGACAGGCGAAGACAAATTATGGTCATTCCGCACCTTTTCGCCATCCGGAGACGATCGAGTCCGATGGCATGCAGAGACTAATTATGGTCATCCGCACGCTTTTGCTATCTGTAGGACTCGATGCCTGATAATGCGCAGAGACTAACGTCGTCTTCTGCACCTTTTGTCTTCCAGGGGCAGCGAGTCGAGTGGTGGGCGGAGATACCTTATGGTCATTTGCGCCTTTCGTCGACCGAGAGGAACGAATTCGGCAGTATCAGGATGATGTTGGTCGTTCGGTGATGATCATTTTCAAAAATTTTGCAGGTTTTTTCACTCTCATCGTCCAAAAACATTCAAGTCCAGAGACGTGCGGAATTCTTCTCTGCTGGGCAGAGACGATTGGGTGGAATGGCAAAGGGAAGTGTCGTGGTTGTCCAAATTTGTCGTTTTCAAAACACTGAAGTTTATTGACGCTTTTTATGCCTTTTCTTTTCTTACTAAATGACAGGTTCCGCTGGCAGGGATATTGACCGGCCTAATGATGTTCCGCTCGAACTAAATTAGTGTCTTATCTTTACTTCCCTTTTATCTCCAATAAAAGACAAGTAAAGAGGGGCAACTGTCACACCCTAATTTCGTTCGGGGACCATCTATTTGGTGGGATGTGACCTTCGCTTGACCACTTCGAGGTACTTGACATCCATTGTTAGGCAATCCGTGAAGTTCCGCGACATGTCGGGAGTCGTAAGGAAGCGTCAATGCGCAATCCGTAAAGTTCAGTAACATTCCAGAAGCCAAAGAGGGAACGATTGCATAATCCGTAAGGTTTCATGACATTACGGAAAGAAAATAAGTATCGTTACGTAATTCGTAAAGTTCCGTATCGTTACGGAAAAAGAATCATAAAAAAAAGCAAAAGGGGTTGTATTTAGTAAAATGTGGGGTGCAAATAGCAATTTTCAAATCTGGGCCCTTCTAGAGGATTCTGGGCATTTCCTTGCTTAAGGTGGAAGCAACCTAGCTCGCTTAGGCGAGCTGGGCGGCAACCACCTCCCCCGTTTTGTTAAAAAATGGCTTCCGGGGCTTCCTTGACTCTCGTAATGCTTCCGTAAAATTCCCATAACCCTAAATAAGCCTATTTCACTTAATATGGGTGAGAGAGAAGAGGAAAAAAGAAGAAAATCAAGTCCTATATGCTTCCGTAAGGCTTCCGTAACTTTTCCGTAAATTACAAATGAAGGGGGTGAATTTATCGAAATAGAGGGGGTGCAAATAGCAATTTTGGAATTTTGAATTTGGGCCTTCCAGAGTATTTTCGAGGCAGGGTTGCTTCTGGAGGAAGCAACCTAGCTCGCCTGGGCGAGTTGGGCGGCAAGCTCCTCCCTCTATTTCCTATAAATAGGCGAAAGGGGGCTATTCTAAACATCCTTCATCCCCCTAGCTATGCATTTCAGCTGTTTTTAGTGAAGAAAATTGTTTCTGTGAAGAAAATCCAAGCTGAGGTGCTTCCATAACGCTTCCGAGATGTTCCCGTGACCAAATCCGTGAAGGTATTCCGTCGTTCGTTCTTCGTTTTTCAACGGGTAAGTTTTCGAATCCGAGACTTTCAATTATTTTCTTATTTTTTAGCTTTCATCTTTATTTTGTTCACTTTCAGTTTTCTTTTCTTCCGTTTTTAACGAGCTTTAACCGATCGTTTAAGCCGTTTTCTCGCCTAATAAATGATAAAATGAATTTCAACCGATCATTTGTGTTGTAATCTCGTTTAATCACTGTTAAAATAAAATCTAACCGATCGTTCACACTGTAACCTCGGTTAAACCAAAAAAAGCAAAATAATAATAAAATAATCAAAATATTTTGAAAAATAATAATAAAATAATCAAAATATCTTTGAATAAAATAATCAAAAAAATCAATCGGACGTTTTTCTTTGGAAGTTTTCTTGGATCAATTGACTAATAACCAAAGTGAAACTAAGGCTAAAATCAACTCACAAATCAAGCTTTGTTCGCAAAAATCACTAAAAACCGTTTTAAGGTCCAACGCCTTAAACGGTCCCTTTTGCTTTTATCGGTTAACATGGACCGTTCAAAAGCATAAAATCAACATGTAACTTTACCGCTTTTGCAAGAACTACGTAGGTCTGATTTCCTCATCGCAATTGAGGATACGTAGGAGCAAAAGCCCCGCTTTTGTTGACCTCCTCAAGAGATCGTTAATGGTCCAACGCCTTAACGTTTCTCTCCTTTCAAAAACAAAGAGATCGTTAATGGTCCAACACCTTAACGTTTCTCTCCTTTCAAAAACAAAGAGATCGTTAATGGTCCAACACCTTAACGATTCTCTCCTTTCAAAAGAATCAAAAGATTGTTTAAATGGTCCAACACCTTAAACGACTTTTGTTTGGTCAAAATATATCTTGCAAAAAAGATAAAAACAACTTAACCAACGTTCAGTTCTCAAAGAACTACGTAGGTCTGATTTCCTTATCACAATTGAGGAATACGTAGGAGCAAGGGAAACACCCTTGTCGACCACAAAAAGATAAAAAAAATACAAAAAGGCATAAAAAGACATAAAAATGTAAAAGGGAAAATAAAACAAATTAAATTCATGTTTGCACACTTGATTAAAGGTTGTCGTCCCTTGTGACGGACGCGTGGGGTGCTAATACCTTCCCCGTGCGTAAATACAACTCCTGAACCTTTCACACTTAAAGTTCGTAGACCATACCTTTCCGGATTTTCCGACGTTTTCCTCGAATAAACGTTGGTGGCGACTCCGCGCATTTTCCTCCCATGGAAGATGCATCCGTGAGCCCCGTGTCGCCCTCCCGCCGAAGGGTAGGTTGCGACATCACCTCCTCCATGAGAAGAAGGTTGGACTCCTGGCCAGCCCACCTGCAAAGAAAACTCCTCCATGCTCATAATTGGCTGATGTAACGACCCGCCTCGTCGCTACGGTATCCACACTCTAATATTCGATAATTTCAATTTTTATAAAAAGAACTCCCTTACTTTTTTATTATGAAAATAGAAGTGATTTTGTCACAACATAAATTCATCCAACAACAAGCCATTACTTAAGTGAATATGCATAATTACATAGAAACAATAATTCGGTACATGTCATACACATAACGAAAATTAAATATGTTCATATATATATATATATATATATATATATATATATATATATATAATTAAAGTTCCAATTTTACATCTTTAACTCAACAAAATAAAACTTAAAAACCAACTACGGAGGAGTTGATTACAAAACACAACTCTCTCCCAAAATAACGCCAACGTCATCACGTCGGCTTGGCGGCTCCTCACCAGAATCTTACTCCCTACACCCTGCCACTGTCATTCTGCTCCCACGAACAAGGTTCGTGATCATCACAGGTATCAACCACACGATACAAAATTGCAAGGGTGAGTTTATTATAAAAGAACCAATATCAATTCCAAATAACCACAATTAGCAAGGAACATAGGCAAACATGATGAGCATACACAACAATCATTATTCAACACTCATATCCAACAAATATTCATCATCCATCCATGGACCCAATCAAGACTGCACAGAATGATGCATGCACCTGACTCAACACTCAGATGCAATGTGGTACGTACCAACAACAACCAAATCTCAGGAAATAGCCTAAGCGTGTCCACACGACACTCTCACTTAGGGAACTGTGCTGAGTTTGTCGAGACCACCCGGTTGTGCACGTAACAACCCCCCTCCCATAGGTGATCAGCCTGAGAGCCCAAAGGTGTTCCCTACCAGGTGACAGTCCCCTAGTACAAAGTACACTTGGCCACAGTTACTCTATTTCCTGTGTCGTATGAGCTATGATCACGGCCAAAAGTAAATGCCAAAGACCATGGACCAATTAAAGCACCTTAGCATCCCCTCAGGAATGCTTAGATTCTCTAACCACGCTAGTTACCCACGTCTGGGCCATCCGACAAGGTTAGTGCACTCTACCCCCCATGACATACACTTTATACGACGTATGATCATGGCCAAAAGCTAGTGCCAAAGACCCTAGAAGGTCAGTGCACAGTGCCCCCCATGATCATACACAACATCCAACGTATGAACGTGGCCAAAAGCTAGTGCCAAAAACCCTGAAAGGTCAGTGCACAGTGCCCCCCACAAACGTACACAGCATGCACATGCCAATGCATTTCCAACATCAATCAACAAATCGTATTTCCATGTCATTCACAACATAAATATCATCTCATCTCAATGACGTTATCAACAACAACAACAACCTCATTTCATATTCACATATTCATCAATAATAACAATTCATGTTGACATGGTCTTTATTAACAATGTCATCTCAAATCAATATCAATCATAATCATCATTATCATCACATATCAATTAAAATCCTCAATAGCAACATCAACAACAATTCAAACAAACACAACAATATCATTTCCACACGCACAATCTTCAAACAGCCAAAACAATATCATTCATCACAATACATATATATATCGCATCCCATTAGTTAAAACGTAATTTTCTTTGAAAAATCAGCATGCAACAGGGACAGACAGATATCCTCATAGTTAGGTTCCCTGACCCTAACTATGGTGTTAAAACGGTAAATTTTATAATAAACTCCCCTTACCTATAGTGAGCTACCCCACGGATTCCTCGTCGCGTCACTTGAAGATTCCTTTTTGTCCTTGCTTGTCGATTCCACACAAGCCTCTACCATGCCAAAACGAAGGAGACTTAGTATGGATTTAAGAAAACAAAGCTAGTAACAGTGCTCTGGGTCAAACACCCACATCACTACATGAAAGAGATGAGAGTATTTCGGGTTTTACAAAGGAACGTAATTTGGAAATTCCGACCACGCCAATGTGACCGGGGTTCAGTGTAGGTTACGAAAATAACATGCATTTCATGAAAGGATAACGTTTACAAAGTCTCTTTCTCTATGGTTTTTCAAAGGAAGCATAAGACATGCAATGGCGGTTGCAAAGTTAGAAAAGATGCAAAGACAAGATGGAACTAACAAGAAACAAGCATAGAACCATGGTTACCTCGAAAGAAAACGAAAGATCATATTAGGGTTTTCGTTCTCTACCGAAACCGCAAGCCAAGTTGGAAATTCTGCTTCGGTTGAAGGGTTCCTCTCAGTGTGGGTTTTCAATGGAGAACAATGATGGTTTGTGGTGGCTAATGGAGGATGTGGGTGATGGAGAAAGTACTTGGAACTTTAGAAATGGATTTGGAAGAAAGAAAGAATAAGAAATGGCATTTTTCCTAAGCTACACAAAAGCAAAGGCTGAAATGCTTAAATAAGAGATGCTCTCGGGAACGGAAGCTTATAGCACACTCCAGACATCTTCTCAAAGATCCCAACGGTCAGATCATGTACACGTGTCTTTTGAAGTTGCAGACCAAATTTCGAGAAGATCTAACGGTTAACGAAGGCTGGGCAGCGTTTTTACCGAGGCAGCTTCATGTAGCTTTCTCCAGAAGCTTCATTAAGAGGCTTCCTCCAGAAGCTTCATCGTGGCTTCTTTGAGAAGCTTTCTCAAGAGGCTTCTTTGAGAAGTTAGATCCTTATCTATCCACACCCCTCTATTAACTAAATTAACTTCCTTAAGAATAATTACGGATGAAAATAACGCAACAAATAATCAAACATCAAACATAATTACTGATAATATATAGATATATATATCAGGGTGTTACAGCTGATGCTGGGCCAAACTCTTCATCACCAGGTATTGACCCTGGTGAATGCTCTGCAACATCGCCATCATGAGGTTTGTGCTCTGAGCGGAGGGAACAGAAGTAGCGGGAATTGGTGCTGAAGGAATAGGAGCTAGTGCAATAGATTTCTGGGGAGCAGTAGAAGATGGACCCTCAGATCCTCTAGCCCAGCCCTTGCGAGTCCCTGGAAAGCTGACCGTGGGGTCGTCCAAGTTCCAGCAGTTCTTCTTTATGTAAGCCAAGTTAATGTTTAACCGAATACAAGAATATTAATATAGTAGTTTAGTACACATCATATACATAATGAAGATTAAATCAGTTCATAGATATAATTAAATCTGTAATTTACATCCTTAATCCAACAAAAGAAACCATGAACCAATATGGAGGAGTTGATTAACAAAACACAACTCTCTCCCCAAAATAATCCCAACGTCATCATGTAGGCTTAGCATCTCCTCAACAGAATCTCATCCCTACACCCTACTACTGTCATTCTGCTCCCACGAACAAAATTCGCGATCATCACAGGTATCAACCACATGATACAAAATTGCAAGGGTGAGTTCATTATAAAAAGAACCAATGTTAAATCCAAATAATCACAATTAGCAAGAAAACATAAGCAAACATCATGAGCTTACACAACATTCATTATTCAACACCCACATTCAACAATTATTCATCATCCATCCATGGATCCAATTAAGACTGCTCAGAATGATGCATGCACCTGACCTCAACTCTCAGATGCAATGCGGTACGTACCGTATCCAATACCAAGGAAATAACCCTAAATGTGTCTACACGAAACCTCACTTAGGAAACCATGCAGTATTTGTCGAGGCCACCCAGTCGTGCACTGTAACTCCCCCCCCCCCTAGGTGATCAACCTGGGGCCACAAGGAGTTTCCTACCAGGTGACACACCCCCTAGTACAAAGTACATACTGCCACAGTTTATACTATTTCCCGTGTCATATGAGGTATGAAACATGGGCACCATCAAGTACAATGACCATGGATGAATTAAAGCTCTTAAGCATCCCCTCAAAAATGCTTAGATTCTTTAACCACTTTTGTTTCCCACACAAGGGACGTCCGACAAGGTCAATGCACCCCCCATGGACATACACAACATACGACGTATGAATGTGGGCACCATCAAATGCAATGACCATGGACAAATTAAAGCGCCTAAGCATCCCCTCAGAAATGCTTAAATTCTTTAACCACTCTTGTCCCCCATGAATGGGTCGTCCGACAAGGTCAATGCACCCCCCCCCCCACGAACATACACAACATGCACCTGTCAATTCATTTCCAACATCATCAACATTCCATTTCAATGACATCACCAATAACCACAACAACCTCATTCCATATTGACATAACCATCAATAATAACATCAATTCACGTTGACATGATCGCCATTAACAACGTCATTTCCAATCAATATCATCGTAAATATCAACATCACCACATATCAATTAAAGTCACCAATAGCAACATCAACAATAAGTCGCATTCCTCATATAAATATATTTTCCATGCATGAGGTTCACACTCCCCAGGTCTTCAAACAACACAAGTTTAATAAACAATAATGTTATTCATCAACAATAGATATATCGCATCCCATTCGTTAAAAACATAGTTTTTCTTGAAAGAAAATCAGCATGCAATAGGGACAGGCAGATATTCTCATAGCTAGGTTCCCTGACCCTAACTATGGTGTCAAAATGGTAAATTTTATAATAACTCCCCTCACCTATCGTGAGCTCTCTATCGGTTCCTCTTTGCGTTACTCAGAGGTCTCTCTCTCGTTTGCGCTTTTCGGTCCAACGCAAGTCTATATTATGCCAAAATGAAAGGAATTTAATATGGATTTCAAAAACAAGGTCAAAGGTAACATTCGGGGTCAAATACCCCTATCAAAACATAAAGGGCTGAGGGGTGTTTCAGATTCTACAAATGGAAACATCATTTTAAAATTCTGATCACGCCAATGTGACCGGGGTTCAGTGAATGCTGCAAAAATAACCTCAATGTTATAAAAAGATAACTTTTACAATGTCTCATTCTCTAGGGTTTTTCAAAGGAAGTGTAAAAACACCCTATTATAGTACCCAACACATAAGAGACACTAAGAGGAACTCAAACTAGCTGGGAGAAGGCTTAGAAGTCAAGATTACCTTAGAGAAACTTTGAAATGGAGGATTGATGGATTTTCTCCATCGAATCTTCGAGGAGGATTCTGAGGATTCCGCTCTGATTAAAGTGTTCCTCTTGGTGTGGGGGTCCAACGGTAAGCAACAGCGGCTCACAACGGCCACCGGTGGTCATGGGTGGTGGAAAATAAGGTTTAAGGGTTTGGGAGACATTTTTGGAAGAAGAGGAGAGTGAAAATCATGTTTTTCACGCTGAGGATGTATTTATAACCTGCAAATTTCGCTTAGCGAGCCTGTCGTGCTAAGCCGAAGTCCACTTCTTGCGCTAAGCGCAAGAATTTAGGCTTAGCGCAACCCCCTCTGCACTAGGGCTCACTTAGCGCATCTTTGGGCCGCTCAGTGCAATTCCCCTTAGTTGGAATTGGGCTTAGCACAACTTTGGGGCACTCAGCGCAATTCCCCTCGGTTGAAATTGGGCTTAGCGCAACTGTGGGCTGCTCAGCGCAATTCCCCTCAATTGGAATTGCGCTTAGCGCACCATTCTCGCTTAACGGGAGACCGAAATTTATTATTTTCAAAATCCAAATGGTCAGACTGTAGAAACATATCTTAGGGATATACAGACAAAATTTGACGATGATCCAACGGTTAACAAATCAGGTATCGCGATTTCATTGAACTAGGTTTTTGGTAAAATCTAAAATCTCATACTTTCAACTTAACAAAACTCCACATAATTCAACATCCATATTAAGAAATTCACACATGACTAGTTCAAGGCATACTTCAAATCATTCAAGTCTATCATATAGTCAAATAACACAATAAATACAATTAAACATCGATTTATAACTTATAATATCTCAGGGTGTTACAATGTGCATAATATATAGGTGTTGTTCCCCTAGAAAATTCACTGGTGGGATCAACACTTAAACTAAAATGGTTAAAAGAAAACATTTTGACTCTCCCAGCAGAATCCGCACCACAACAATTAGTAGCCTATTGTAAGGCATACATTTTAGGGTTGATTAGTGGGGGGTTGATGCCAGACAAGTCAAGGAACAAAATTCAGCTAATATATCTACCCTTGCTAGTAGATCTTAATCAGTTGCCTGGTATGGTTGGGTTTCGGCATATTTAGCACATTTGTATAGAGAAATGTGTAGGGCTATTTATCCCACATCCAAAAAATGGGAGGATGTACAATGTTGTTACAGTCTTGAGCATGGTATCGCATGTCGTTCATTGAACCAAGAGTTGAGCGCTAGCCGTCATATCCACTTGCAACTAGGTAAACAAAAATTTCCAACTCAATCAAAGTCCATTTTTAGCAATGTATTTGACACTAACATATTACATTTCACTAGATGGAGTGGCAAAGGGCTAGGGTTTTCTAGAATCCCACAAGTCGATGTGATTGGCTACAGGTCAAGATTTGACAACATGTATAACAAGGACGTTGAACCATTTGTTTTTAGTTTTATTTATTCAAACGTTAATTACATTGTTTTTAAAATTACTAACATTATTTTTTTAGTTCCATTAAATTCCTTACAAAGGTTTTGAGTCATTTCTGCCAAAAAATGCATACAAGGATTCCAAAATATGTAGTGCTTGTGCAACTTTAATATGTTTTTCTAGTGGTAGTATGACATGAAATTGACAGGGTCACGGTCCAATTTGGAATTTGTCAAGACATACTAAATCCTCCGCATAATCTTGACAAAGTTCATCATATTGACATGAGAGGACATAGAGACACAAATTGGGCAGAGGAACATCAATGATGGATTGTTATTTGGACGGAAAGACGCAAAATATGTGTTAATCGACCAACCAATTCTAGGAAATATTGAACATATGAGTCACTACATGAATTGGTACCGAGCAAATTAAAAAATTTGTCTAACACGGTTTGTGACTCATCCAAACGTTGCTGCCACATCTCATACAACTCCAAACATGGAAACTGAACAACATCCTCTACAACAAAGTGAAAAATGATTATGAAACTCAATAAACCAAGAGAGGGGTGAATTGGTTTTCAAAACAAAATGTACTTTTAAAAACAGTTACAAAAAAAATTGTATGGATCGTATCACAAACAAATATATGAATCGATCGTAATTAATACTTAATCAATCCTTCCTTAAACATGATCCTTCATTAACATCCTTTCTTCCACAAATATAAAACTTGCAACTTTACCAAAAACTTGATTAATACTTGAATGAGAGACAAAGATTAGAACAAGAGAAGAAAGACACAAACATTTTATACTGATTTACTCTCTATTTCTAGAGAAGCTAATCCAATTATCTAATCCAATACTAAAATTAGATTTTCACTATGCATCAAGAATCCTTACAATTCTCATCCTAGAAAAAGAGACTAAGGCACCCAACACTAGGGTCCTATGTGAATATAAGCCTAAGAGAACCCTACTCTAAGCCCAAACTAGAAAACCCTATTCTAGCATGCTTTAAAGCAATTCATGCACAACCAAAAAGACTGTGTAAAAAGCATACACAAAAAGAACCGAGTAAAAGAGATACAACTTGACCAATCTTTCCACAAAAACCTTGCTGGATTGAGGAGGTAATCTTCTTCAACTCAAAAGACATAACTTACTTCCAAGAAAAAGATTTTCATAACCAAATGATTAAGAAGTTATGAGTTACTATAAAGCTCTTTTCTTCTCTTCTCTTATTCACTAATGACAACACGAGATCTTCCTCATTCAGAGGCTTAGTGGGTTATTTTTTAGATATTGATTATTCTCTTGATGTGTTTTGGAGTGAACACGAGTTGGTTATTTATAGAGAAAACAGTTATAACCACCTGTAATCGGTTAAATCTACAAAGTAATCGATTAGATTATCTAAGTAATTGATTAAAGTGTTCTTGTTGACTTCTGAACAACTAAATGAGAGAGAAGTAATCAATTAATCCACTTGGTAATCGATAAAATAGAGACTCCTGAATAAATCAATCATTGTCTCAAACAATAGTGTAATCGATTATGAGAACACTGTAATCGATTAAACCGATACAAGACCCAACTCTACAAGCTTCAGAAAGCTTGTTGTAATCGATTAAAATAGAGTTTTTGCCTCTGAAGAAACTTTTCTTCAAACTAACCATGATGATGCATGATGCAATACAAATATCAAACGTATTAAGATGCAACAATCGAGATAACAACCAATACAATATGCCACTCAAGGGAGTTGGGCATGTAAAAGGAAAAACTTCTTCAGAACATCTTCAAGCTTTTCCTTGAGCTTCAAGCTTTAGCCTTTAGTTTATTCACCATGTTGTTCATGTTTCTCCCCCTATCTCTAACACAAAGCCCACCAGTCGTTGCCAGTATGCATGATGAAGGAGTACAACCACATGCTCAATCATATGAATTCACGTCACAACCTCGTCATCATAAAAAAGATTATGGGTACAATCTGTAGTTCTTTGGTGCTAGCAAAGACTTTATGAGCAACCTCATGGGTATAGATCTTCAAACACCAAAGTTTGCTAATGCATACCTGAAAAGTATGTCCCATACCTTTGTTTGCATCCTTTCATCAAAGTATTGTCGGTAGTTTTCCACTAATGACTTCGTCCAGGAAGAGCAACCTGTTGTTCCTGATGAACAACTTGAACTTCAAGAACATGAATAAGTATGTTGATAGCCGATAAGAAATAGGCAACCTCCTAGATGTGGAACAGGTGGACATAGACGACATTAAATGTTGCCCTTGTTAATTATGTCCTATTATGATTATTGTCAATTTTCCCTTGTTAATTGAATGAACAATGCATTAATTGACTGAGCACTACATTTTTCTGATACGAATTGACTGAACATTCATTTCTTCGAGATGATTTGATCCCACATTATTTTTCCCCACACAATTTGACCTCTCATTGATTGTTTCAAGACGATGTGATTGGACAATGCTTTCTACAAGATGATTTGATTGAACACTATTTTTCAAATTATGAAAACCAAACGTAATTAATTAAGACTTAATCTAAACTGTTTATATTGTCAGTGCAATCTCAATCGTTGGTATTTGTCAAGGGAAAACAGTAGATCATCTAACATAGATATATATATATATATATATATATATATATATATATATATATATATATATATATATATATATATTTGTAAGCCGTTTCGGTGTGCCCTTGATATCTGCTTTACAGTTTATATTTCGCTTTTTCATTTATCATACTGCATTCTTACTTCCTATCTGTCTGTTTGATCTTATTCCGCTGATCTCTGGTATCAGAGCCTGATGGGGAAGTAGGAATACTGTCCGTAAGGACATATGTTAACAAGTTTTATGGATCTGGAACTAAAGTCTTGTATAGTACACGTAATATTTTACTTTGATTTGTACAGTAAGTGTTTGAACAGTACTTCCTGGAAGTACAGCAGTCTAATATTTTAGTTGAATGGTACTGTAGCAGTAAGACCCGTGTGGGATAAAGGGCGGTAAGGCTAAGGTGTATTGTTTAACCAAAATATCAAGACATAATACACTGGTGGCTATAGGATTGCCGTTCAAACTATTATTAAAAAAAAAAGAGTTTTTCTTAAAAATAATTCAGATCCAGAAAAATTTTGTGACATATTTACTTACGGAGGTATTTCTATGGAACCAAATGAAGGCAAAGATATTAGAGAATATTATAATCATGTCTAGACTATTACGATCTTTTTCCCGTATCTCTTTTCGCTCAAACTCCTCCTCATCCCCTTCTTCAAGAAACTCCAATTTATTAAATGATCAAGATAACCAGACCCAAGAGGTCGCCCCAAAACACAATCTCTTCGATGAGGAAGTCCGATTCGAAGATATCAATCAAAACATGGATGACTGGAACATTCCAGAAATCCCTCAGGATCAACTATACGTTCCTGAAACAATAAAGGACAAACACAACTTTGATTACATAATCAAAACAATAGAAAACAATATTCCTCTAGGACAAGATATAGGGGAAGAATTTCATTTACTTTCAAAAAATTCAATTTATGAACATAGTCGTAAGTATAAATATCTACACATCGGTTGTGTACAAGTAGCCATCAAGCCCTTAATTGACATGGGCATAGATGCAGCAGTTTTAATGTGTCTAAGAGACATTAGGCATAATCAATTTGAAGACTCCCTAATATGAACAGTCGAAACCAGCCTAGGACAAGGTCCAATATATTTTAACTGTTATCCAAACAAAACAGTGAGTCTGATGGACAGAAACATTCTTGACTCTCTGTTCTTAAACATCCACTTTCATGGCCTTGACATGAAAGAAGGATCAATCCCAGCAGCCTTAATTTATAGGATCCAATACAAGGTCATGAATACTTGTGCATCTAGAGTCCTGTTAAAACCTCAAAAAGGAGAAACAACTTTGATTATCACTGATATGACAAAGGCTAACGTTTCTCTCCCGAGAAAAATAAAATGGGATGAAGTAACTCTTCCCGAAAGATGGGTTATGGATAAGGCAACACCGTCTATTCCCCGACCCGCTCCAACCATAGAGCATATTAAGCAAGATAACTCCGGAAAGGTAGAGATAACCTTCAATAGGAGAAATTATTTTTCATCTAGGATAGAAGCCTCTAGGTCTGAATATGAATCAGCCAAAAGATCTTTTTCGGTTAGAACCCGTTCAATTCCAGTAGGACTAACCAGATCTGAGTCACATAACCAGTTCCCTACTGTAAACCTCCAAGGACTAGACACTACTTCTAGCATACCCAGAACAACTTACAACCAAGAACAAGAGGACGACCAAAAGTCGATCCAATCCCCAACATACTCTTCTATGGAACCTTATGATGTTATCTGACAACTTTAGCATTGATAAGGAAACCCTTAGGAAAGATTTCTATTCTCCGGAGAATGAACCTCAAAAGAGATGGTTTTTCCAACATTACAAGGGTACAAACCGAAAACAAATCCAAGACAAGTTCTACGAATTTGTCGAAAGAGTCAAAATTAATGTCATTTTCTTTGATTGGTTTCATGCTTATGCCATCAGAAAGGATATAGATTACCCTTGGAAACAAGACATCATAGGTGATCCAACAACAAATGTCATAACAAACTGGCAAGTGAAGGATGGTGAGTTAATCCAATCGGAATTACCTCCCACAACACAATATCAACTACCAAATATCAAAGACAGTAACAATAAACCTGTCATGGCAATTCCATTCAAGACAAAAGATGTCAACGAGGAAGTAACCTCTAAAGACATTAAAAGCCTAATGGAACAGGCAAATTATACCAATAAATACCTACAAGCTTTAGGAGAAACCATTAAAACTAAGGTAGTTCCTAAACAAAAATCAATTGAGGAAGCTTCGCCAAGTGTCCCCATTGAAAAACCTTTATTCAAACCTTTCAAAGTTAGTGAGAAGGCTAAACGAAAAATTAGGGAACTTAGAAAAACTAAATCCTTAACTGAAGGCGTAGGTGACAATCATAGTGAATTACTAAACAAGATTGGTAGTTTACTTAAGGTCATTCCAGATACTCCCCAAGCCTCGGAAAATACTTCCAAAATGGTAACAAGAAGTACCTCCAAATTAATTAATGTTATTAATGAAGATAGTGACCAAAACTCAGATAACACAACTGAGATAGGATCAGTGTCAGAAAACAATATAAATCCAATTAATTCCAAACACTGGAAAACACCCTCCAAATTATATTATCAACGTCCAACTGCCCCTGACCTTCTATTAGAATAAAGAGGTGAAAACAATTTTAAAAGTTTTAGTGCAAATAACATCTATGAATGGAACATAGATGCACAAACGGAGTATAACATCATGAATACACTCCAACATATGACCATGGTAGCCACGGCTTACCAAACCTCCCATGAATGTTCAGAAGAAACAATTATAGATATCTTAGTGGCAGGATTTTCTAGACAACTAAAAGGATGGTGGGATAATTATCTCACTAATGAGGAGAAATCAAAAATTTATAGCGCAGTTAAGACGGATCTCAATGGAAAAGTCATTACTAATGACGATGATAAAGAGATTCCTGACGCTGTTAACACATTAATTTTTACAATAGCCCAACATTTCATTGGAGACCCATCCTTGTGGAAAGATAGGTCTGCAGAATTATTATCAAATCTTAAGTGTAGAACCTTAGCGGATTTTAGGTGGTATAGAGATACTTTCCTAACTAGGGTTTACACAAGAGAAGATAGTCAACAACCTTTTTGGAAAGAAAAATTTTTAGCCGGTCTTCCCAGATCATTAGGAGACAAGGTTAGAGATAAAATCTGTAGTCAATCTGCCAATGGAGACATTCCATATGAAAACTTAAGCTATGGTCAATTAATTTCCTATGTCCAAAAGGTAGCCTTAAAAATCTGCCAGGAAGACAAAATTCAGAGGCAATTAGCCAAAGAAAAAGCTCAAACAAAGAGGGATTTAGGTTCCTTCTGTGAACAATTTGGCTTACCAGCCTGTCCAAAACAAAAGAAGAAACAAACCTCTAAGAAAGAAGCCCAAGATCATAAGCCAGCCAATAGAAAAAGATTTTCAAAACGAAGATACTCTCAAAAACCCTCAACCAGTAGAGAAATGGAAAATCCTAAACAAAAAATAAAATAAAAAATAACGTGCTACAATTGTGGAAAACAAGGCCACATTAGCAAATATTGTAGACTAAAAAAGAAGTTAAGAAACCTAAACCTAGAACCCTCAATTGAAGAGCAAATAAACAATTTGCTCATAGAAACCTCGGAGGAGGAAACAGAAACTTCATCCTCCGTGCTTTCCGATGAAAACCTAAACCTAATCCAACAAGATGACCAACTATCATTAACAAATGATGATGGGCAAATCAATACTCTAACGAGAGAACAAGATCTCTTGTTTGAAGCAATCAATTCCATACCTGACCCCCAGGAAAAGAAGGTTTTCCTGGAAAAACTCAAGAAAACATTAGAGGTAAAACCTAGACAAAAGGATTTTATCACGAACAACAAATTTGATGTAAGTAACATACTCAAGAGATTAGAAAATTCTTCAACCAAACCAACGACAATCCAAGATCTCCAAACAGAGATAAACAATCTAAAAAGAGAGGTAAAAGAACTTCATCAACAACAAGAAATTCATCAGATCATTCTTTCTCAGCTTGAGGACGATAGCGATTCTGAAAGTGCCAACAACAGTGAAGAAAATCAACCATAAAATTTAGAAGATGATATGTTTATGGGATTAATCAACAAGATTAAAATCCAAAAATTTTACATAAACATAAAAATAATTATTAATGATTTCGTTTTAGAAACAATGGCCCTATTTGACACAGGGGCTGATTCAAACTGCATTTTAGAAGGATTAATTCCTACAAAATTCTTTGAGAAAACCTCAGAAAAATTAAGTACAGCAAACGGCTCAAAATTAAAAATTAATTTTAAGCTATCAAATGCAATCATTGAAAACCAAGGTCTTAGGATTAACACAAACTTTCTTCTGGTAAAAAACCTTAAGAATGAAGTAATCTTAGGAACGCCCTTCATTAGAGCCCTGTTTCCCATCCAAATATCTAATGAAGGAATAACCACAAATTATTTAGGAAGAAAGATTATATTTAATTTTTCTACTAAACCAATTTCCAGAAATATAAATCTTATAGAAAATAAGATTAATCAAATTAACTTCTTAAAAGAAGAAGTATCTTTTAATAATATTCAGATACAACTAGGAAAACCCCAAGTAAAAGAAAAAATTCAATCTTTATTAAATCATATTGAATCAACCATCTGTTCTGAATTGCCACATGCATTTTGGGACAGAAAGAAACATATTGTTGATCTCCCCTATGAGAAAGACTTTAGGGAAAAACAAATTCCCACAAAAGCCAGACAATCCAAATGAATGAAGAACTTCTTCAATACTGTCAAAAGGAAATCAAGGATTTGCTTGATAAAGGCCTAATCCAGAAAAGCAAGAGCCCATGGTCTTGTGCGGCTTTTTATGTCAACAAACAATCTGAGATTGAGCGTGGAACACCCCGCTTAGTCATAAATTACAAACCACTAAATCAAGCATTACAATGGATTAGATATCCTATTCCAAACAAAAAAGATTTGCTTAACAGATTAAATTCTGCAAAGATATTTTCAAAATTTGATATGAAATCTGGATTTTGGCAAATCCAAATCCAAGAATCAGATAGGTACAAGACAGCGTTTACTGTACCTTTCGGGGAATATGAATGGAATGTAATGCCATTCGGACTAAAGAATGCCCCTTCAGAATTTCAAAAAATTATGAATGACATTTTTAATCCCTATTCAAAATTTGTCATTGTCTACATAGATGATGTTTTAATCTTTTCCCAAAACATTAACCAACATTTCAAACATCTCCAAACCTTCATCCATATCATCAAACAAAATGGTTTGGCAGTCTCCAAATCAAAAATCAATCTTTTCCAAACTCGAATTCGATTCCTTGGTCACAATATTTATCAAGGTACAATCATTCCAATCGAAAGGTCAATAGAATTTGCTAGTAAATTCCCCAACCAAATCTTAGACAAAACCCAGTTACAAAGATTTCTAGGTTGTCTAAATTACGTAGGAGAATTTGTCCCCTACTTAAACAATATTGTCAAACCATTGCATGATAGGCTAAAGAAAAATCCGCCTCCTTGGTCTGACCTCCATACCCAAACATTAAAGAAATCAAAGTCAAAGTCCAATCCATAAAATGTCTGTATCTTCCCATTCCACAGGCATTCAAAATTGTCGAAACTGATGCATCAGACATCGGTTACGGTGGCATCCTCAAACAACAAGTACATGGTCAAGAACATGTCATTGCATATACTTCAAAACACTGGAATCCTGCACAATTAAAGTATTCAACTGTCAAAAAAGAAGTTTTAGCAATTGTTTTGTGCATTTCCAAATTTCAAACTGATTTATTAAATAAAAAAATTTTAGTAAGGGTTGACTGCAAATCAGCCAAAGACATTTTACAGAAAGATGTAAAAAAACCTTGCCTCAAAACAGATTTTTGCAAGATGGCAAGCAATTTTAAATGTCTTTGATTTTAATATAGAATATATCAAGGGCTCTTCCAACTCTCTACCTGACTACCTCACCCGTGAATTTTTACAGAAAATTCCCGATGCCTCCTAAGGTGTCTAGTTCCTCCGGCAGAGGAGGAAGATCCAGTACAAAAGGAAAAGAGGTTCTACTAGCTCTACCAGAGCCAATAACCAAAAAGGCAACTACAACATCTTCTGGGTCACCTACCTAGACTGGGTCATCAACCCAGAAAGGAAAGCTTGAAGGGTCATTGACCCAGACAAATACCGTCAAACCTGAGTCATCAACTCAGGAATCCCCAAAACCAACAACAACCAAACAGACCGTGGCTGACTATGCCTGGTCAATACAAACTCTCTTGGCCTTAGAGGATATAGGCCTCACTAAAATACCAAAATTAGCCAAAAAGACCTGGGCAGAAATGGCCTCAGAATCAGACGAAGATTCTGAAACAGATCTACAAAAACAAATCCAAAAGGCCAAACAGACCAAAACTGTCTGTAACCAAAAACCAAGCCAATCGTTGACTCAACAAGAATCAACACCACAACCCAGCAACAGTTATATTTCAAAAAACAAATTTTTCAATGTTTTACAAATGGAACCAGAATACTGGGACAAGAATCCTTTCAAAGCAACCGCCAAAGTATTCCCCCCGGGATTCCATTGCAGGCCAATAGCCACAAATAAAACCCGGAAATTCTATGAATTCATTCAAATAGATACAAACTCAGTATCTATTAAACACTTCAAAGACCCTTTCAAATAGTCTCAGAATCAGGTTTTTAGAGAGAGAAGCTCTGCCTAGGGAAAAACTCTTTGTAAGCTTTTCTTTCGGTTTCAATAAATTTCAAGTTCGGTTTCAATAAATTTCAAGTTCTGTTTTCAAAAACCTGGGTTTGTAAGCCGTTTCGGTGTGCCCTTGATATCTGCTTTACAGTTTATATTTCACTTTTTCATTTATCATACTGCATTCTTACTTCCTATCTGTCCGTTTGATCTTATTCCGCTGATCTATATATATATATATATATATATATATATATATATATATATATATATATATATATATAGGTAAAACAGTAAGGGTTTGATGCAATTCATGCCTAGAGAAAGGTAACAACCCATCTTTTGATCTTTCTAATCAGAACGGGAGAAGGGGGATCATTTATGAGATTACATTATCAGCTCCTCCTATTGAGGAAGGAAGTAGGTCTTCTTTGATTTCATGCCTTAAACCTTTGTTATCATTTAAGCATGCTTCTAGCTCATACATCCTTAAATGCAATAAGAGAATCAAGGCAAAATCAGAAGGTTGGGTGTAATAAAGACTTGGGATTTGGCGAAAAGGATTGGTGTGAGGGGTACAGTAACAAAGGAGAAATATGTCAACCAGTTTGAAATGTGGAGGTAAGGGATAAATAGGTTAAGCCCGGAACTAGGGTGTTTGTCGGGGCTCAATGAAGGTGTTTTCTCTAAACATACACGGGTTAAAAGATCGAGCAAAACAATGTTCTATGCAGTCTTTGCTTTTGGATGTAAGGATGATTTATGTTTTTTTGCAAGAGACTAAGCTAGATTCGGTAGACATTTCTTTAGTTAAAGATTTGTGGTAGGGTGGTGACTCAAAATTTAAGTTGATAGCATCTTCATCTCAAGGCCTTTTAGGAGGACTTTTAAATATTTGGGGTAAAGATCTTTTTACAATCAAATTTCATTTTCAGGGTGGTGGATTTTTGTGTACATTCTTAGATTGGAAAATTGTTGGGAGATCATGTATTGTAGCAAATATATATTCTACATGCTCTTTGTCTGAAAAGAGGTAAATGTGGAATGATCTTACTATGTCAAAAAGAGTATTTGTAGTAGATTTATGGTGTCTTGGTAGGGATTTTAATGTGGTAATGAGTAAAGATGAAAGAAGAGGCAGACCTGACAACTTCAATATTGCGGAGATGGAGTAGTTTCAGGATTTTGCAAATTGTATGGAGGTCATCGATATCCCTCCCCAAGGAAAGCGGTTCACATGGTACAACAATGATGGGAGATCCATGAGTAGGTTGGATCATTTTTTAGTATATAAAGACCTTCTAGAATTGTGAAATATTTATTCACAACGGATAGGGTAGAGAGACATATCAAATCATTGTTTCATTCTTCTAAATAATGAGCAAAAGAATTGGGAGCCAAGCCATTTCGTTTCTTCAATCACTAGATGAAACATTCTAATTTTAAAAAGGTGGTGGAGGAATATTGGTGTCAACCATCGAGACATGGGATGGAAGCTTTTTACTATCTCAAAGAAAAGTTGAAATCTTTGAAATCCATATTAAAAGATTGGAGTAAAGGAGCATTTGGGGAGATTGATCAAAAAATAGACTCAACAATGAAGGAGATGGATATTATTAATGGCGAATTCTCCCAAGGAATGGTAGATAAGGCAATTGAAAGGAATAAGTTGACAAAGGAGTTTTGGAACTTGGTAAGATTGAAAAGGAGTTTCATTCTTTAGAAGTCCAGGGCTCAGTGGGTGAGATTGGATGATTCAAATTATGGTTTCGTTCATGAGGCACAAGTAGAAAAAGAACAAGTTGTTATCTATTTCGACTTGGAATGCTTGTATTGAAGGAGTAGATGAAGTGAAGGAAGAAGTTAGATCACATTTCCAATCTTTATTTCATGATCTGCGTAACATCCCAAAAATAATCCAATAATTATTTAGATAAAGATATGATATGAACATGAAAATGGGATAGATCACCTTGAAGATTTCAGACTTAGAAATTGATTTAGTTTTCTCTTAGAGAAGGATATTGACGCCACACTCAAGAAATAATTGAGAAAGTGAGTGATAAGTCATAGATTTGATCGCCACAAGTTGCCTTGATAAGATAAGATTTAGTTATTTGCCCAAGAACCAATGGAAGCTCTCAAAAAAGCGAGAAAACTCAAACTTTCATTCAGACTCCATCTCCCTCAAAGCTACAAAGTTCCTACTATTTATAGGCTAGGCTTCCTTCCAAAAATCTCACTAGGAATTAATTCCCACTTAGAATTAAATTCCCACTTACATTAAATATTCACTAGAAATAAAACCCCACTAACCACTATAATAACTTAGGAAGCCTAAAAACATAAAAACTTACCTAGAAGATGTCAACAACCATCTGAACTTATTACATGAAAATAAAATACAAAAATTAAAGGAATATTAGAAAATGGGCCTTAATTAGTTCTTTAGACCAAAACCTATGTCATTCATCCAAATAAACTCCACCCCACAGTTGCATCTTGAGTATAAACTCTTGGGCTCATTGTGCTTTTCAAATTATTGTCTTTAAGTTTGTTAAATTTATCTTCAAGTTGTAGAAATGAAACAATTCTTGGTTTGGGAACTTGCATGACTAAGCTTTGGAAAGACTTCTTAGTTCTTTTCGATCTTACTTTGGTCATTGGGCATTTCATCCATTGCAAAAGATATTTGAAGTTATTGGACCCTTGCTGGATTATATCAAGATATCTAAATATATATTTTAGTAAAGGAAAAGATAGATTAAATTGTTTTAATATATTAGATTGTTACTTTTATTTTGAAACGATATTAGTATAATAATATATTAGATTGGTTAGAGATTATAAAAATAAGAGATAAAGAAAGGTTGGTTATGTTGGAACAAGTGGCCTCAGAATAATTAAGAAGGGGGGTTGAATTAATTATGAACGTGTCTTGACTAATTAAAAATTTATCCTTCTTAATGTTACTAGATTCAATTAGGCTTTACTACTAAGTTATGAGAAAGTAAAGAACATAAACAATAACTTAGACAAAAGTAAAGCGGAAATAAAAAGTGCACAGCGGAAAAGTAAAGAGCGTAGGGAAGAAGAAAGCAAACACAAGTTTTATACTGGTTCGGCAACGACCCGTGCCTACATCCAATCCCCAAGCAACCCACGGTTCTTGAGATTTCCAAAAACCTTGTAAAATCCTTTACAAGCAAAGAGCCACAAAGGATATACCCTCCCTTGTTCTCTTTGAACAACCAAGTAGATGTACCCTCTACTTGAAGCGAACCACAAAGGATGTACCCTCCCTTGTGTTCACTATTACAACCAAGAAGCTACCCGCTTCTTACACAGAATTCTCAAACGGTTAGTTCTTTGAATTCAGTGTTTGGGCAAAGAATTCTCAGGGGGTTAGTTCTTTGAATTCTTTGTTTGGGGAATCAAAAGAATTCTCAGACGGTTAGTTCTTTGAATTCTTTTGGCAAGAGGGAGAAGGAAAGAAGAAAAAGAGAAAAACAGAAGGATAGCACAATTTTTGTTTTTGCAGAATTTTCCTTTTCTTCAAGGAAAGATTGAACAAAAACTTAGAATGAATTTAGCAAAGGTTTTGCAAGAGAAAAGCAGTGGAAAGTTCTGTGTAATCAGATGTGTTTTTCTATGTTATTGTATTTTTAAAATGCATGCCAAGGTCTTATATTTATAGAACCTTGATACCTTTTGATAAAACTATGTTAAGAGTTATAACTCTTAACATTTTCTTCAAAAACATTCACTGGTAATCGATTACCATAATGGTGTAATCGATTACACAATGTATTTTATGAAAAGTTGTGACTCTTCACAATTGGATTTGAATTCCAACATTCAGATTCACTTGTAATTGATTACTAATATAGTGTAATCAATTACACTATTTGAAAATCATTTTGGAACTTTGCAAAGCGCTGAAACCAGTTTGAAAACCATCCTGGTCACTGGTAATCAATTACTACCAAATGGTAATCGATTACTAGAGAGTAAAAACTTTGGTAACTTAGAAGATTTCATAAAATCCTTTTTAAAACAAAAAGTGTGCTATTTGATGTTTTTTTGAAAAATACTTTTTACTACCTACTTTGACTTGGCTTGATGCTTCTTGATTTCTTCATTTGATTCTTGAATCTTTGAGTGGAATCTTGAATGCTTGATTCTTTAATCTTGAAACAACTCTTTGAGCTTTGGCATCATCAAAACATCTTGGTTAATCATCATGGTAACTTTGCTTCCACAGGTAAAACAAATCTCAAAATATATAATTTCAAATTACATACAATGCTAATATAAGGACAAACGGTTCTGTTGGATCAAGTGGCCTCAGAATAATTAAGAAGGGGGGGTTGAATTAATTATTCCTAAACCTTTACTAATTAAAAATTTACTCTTCTAAGGCTTTTACTATGTTGTTAAGTAAATGAAGGATAGAAAAGAAATTTAACCAAAAGTAAAAGTGGGAATTAAAGTGCACAGGGGAAATTAAAAGAGTAGGGAAGAAGGAGACAAACACACAAGAGTTTTTATACTGGTTCGGCAACAACCCGTGCCTACATCCAGTCCCCAAGCGACCTGCAGTCCTTGAGATTTCTTTTCAACCTTGTAAAAATCCTTTTACAAGCAAAGATCCACAAGGGATGTACCCTCCCTTGTTCTCTTTGAACAACCTAGTGGATGTACCCTCCACTAGAACTGATCCACAAGAGATGTACCCTCTCTTGTTCTCAGTCACAACAACCCAAGTAGATGTACCCTCTACTTGTACCACAAAGGATGTACCCTCCAATGTGTTAAGACAAAGTTATTAGGCGGTTAGTCCTTCGAAACTTTGTGAATGGGGAAACAAAAGGCGGTTAGTCCTTTGAAATCTTTTGTTTATGGGAAAGGGAAGAATCAAAAGAATTCTCAAACTGTGTCATTTTGAATTCTTTGACAAGGGAGAAGGGAGACACAAAAGAATTCAGGCGGTTAGTCCTTCATTCTTTTGGAAAAGGGAGAAGAGAGACACAAAAAGAATTCAGGCGGTTAGTCCTTGGCGAATTCTTTTTGGCAGAGGGAGAAGGGAATGAAAAAGATGAATAGCACAAGTTTTTGAACAAAGAACTTTTCTTGGAAGAGAAAGCTTTGAACAAAAACTTTTTAGAAAGATGAAGAGAAGATGAAACCAGAAAGTTCTGAAAGAAATGAAAGAAGATGTTGAAAGATAGATTGAAAGATAGAATGGTTGAAAGAGATGATGGATATATATATATATATATATATATATATATATATATATATATATATATATATATATATATATATATATATATATATTAAATGTTTCATGCCAAGGTCACATATTTATAGTTTCTTGATGACTCAAGTCAAAACTTGTAACTCTTGGCAATTCCTTTAAAACTAATTACTTAAAAAGTTATGACTTTTGAAAGAATCTTCAGAAACAAGTCACTTGAAGAAATGTGACTTTTGGAAATGAATTTTTCGAAAACAGTCACTGGTAATCGATTACCATAAAGGTGTAATCGATTACACATCAACAGATGTGACTCTTCATTTTGAATTTTGAAAATCTTAACATTTTAAAACACTGGTAATCAATTACTACAATCTGGTAATCAATTACCAGAGAGTAAAACTCTTTGGTAATGATTTTGTAAAAAACTTCTTGTGCTACTCAATGTTTTGAAAAACTTTTTAATACTTATCTTGATTAAGTCTTCTCTTGATTCTTGAATCTTGATCTTGATTATTCTTGAATCTTGAAACTTGAAACTTGATTCTTGAAACTTTGCTTAACTCTTGATTCTTTGGCATCATCAAAATAACCTTGGAAGGCATTGCTTCCACAGGTTCCTTTTCCTAGAAACACACAAATAAACAATCTCTTTTGGTATCAGTGTGTTGCTCAAAGACTAAGAAAAGGAAAAAAAACAAGAAAATTTTGTCAACGCAATTGGTAGAGAAGAAGAAGAATAACGAAGGGCATGAATTACTTGCTTCAAGAGGTGAGTAAAACATCTTTTTAAAACCATCCATGGTATGTGTCTTGAAAGATATGACTGTTAGAGAATTAGGCTAATAATGCTTGAGATATTATAG
Source organism: Glycine soja (assembly GCF_004193775.1). Lineage (NCBI taxonomy): Eukaryota > Viridiplantae > Streptophyta > Magnoliopsida > Fabales > Fabaceae > Glycine > Glycine soja. The sequence continues at coordinate 24,311,416 of NC_041004.1, forward strand.
ATGAATTACATCTAGTCATGCATGTATACTAAGTTAAATCTCTAAATATATGAAATTGTTCTTATTCTGTATAATTGATTGTGCCACGGTAAATTATTGTTCCTTGACTTTTCGTTTGCAACTAAAAATGTGATGAAGTCATTCCATGATTCATGTCTTGAGTTAATTATGTGTCGAATTTGCCAATTATTTGTTGAATTTTTGCTTACTTTAATAGCTTATATGTATATGTCTTGCCTTTGTTATCATATATACTATATACATGTACTTTTACATATAATATAAATATATTGCATCTTATTGTTCTTATTAGTTAAATTGTCTTTATAGTGTATATATATAGTGTTGTCACTTTGACATTGAGAAATTAATATGAGATACCTTCATTTGCTATGGGGATGAGATTTATTATAGATACCTCCATTTGGAATGGAGAAAAGATTTTGGATACCTTAATCTATGATGGGGAAGGCAGTGCAATGTCATTGCATGGATGAGCTCATAGACACTTTGAAGAATCTAAGATCTAAGATCCACACTGATTTCAGGAACCAAAGAGTTTAGTCTAGTGATTCTGAAAATCACTAAGTTATGTTTGTGTTTTTTATTTGAATGCAATGAGATGTTGAGTTTTATTTATTACTTTTATTTATTGAGTATGTTATGGGAATAAAGTATGATTGTCTTCAATTTGATTTTTATTGGAATATATATATATATATATATATATATATATATATATATATATATGTCTTATTTTAAATTCATTGCGGATACCATGATTAATTTTTCAGATTACCGCATTGGCTGAGAATAACACTATTTGCGAACTCCTTTTTACTTGTTTTATTCACTAAGATTATTATCTCATTATAAGTGTTGTTTTCAGAGCACGAGGAAGAAGTTGCTGAGTTTGAGGAGACTTGAAGACATAGTTTTCTTAGTTATATTTATTTTAGCTTGATTAACATTTCAGAATAAGACGCTGGATCAGTTACATTTGCTATATTTTTAGCGTTCATTTAGTTTAGATGCTCATGTTTTGAGGATAATGTTTTCTTTTTGTAAAAACTAGTTTATTTGACTTATTTTAATATACGTGGAATATTTTGAGACTCTTATAATTTTAAAATTTCATATTCTTTCTAGTATATTTTATTACGGGTTGTTGTTGTAACAAAAGACATTACAATGTGCATCTGCCACAAGCAAATTTGGATGGTATTCAATGGGAGTCTCTTAGCCCCATAGAAAGAGCTTCATTGTCCTCCCCATTCACAAATGATGAGATTAAGGCAGATAGAGCTTTGATGGGGAAAAAAGCCCTAGCCTATACGGTTGTAACCTCAATTTCTTCATGAAATGCTGGGATATTGTGGGTGACGAAGTATGTGTTGTTGTTCACAAATTCCACCATAACACAACTCTTCCAAAGGAAATTACGTCGTCATTCATAGCTCTAATACCAAAGAACAAGCATCCCCAGGGACTATCAAAATATCGCCATATCTCACTCATAACCAACATTCATAAAATCATATCGAAGATTTTGGCACAGTGCATCAAAATCGTTCTTCCATCTCTTATTTCAAGCTGTCAAACAACATTCTTACTTGGCCTTCAAATTCTAGGCGAGGCCTTGGTCATCAATGAATTCGTGGATCGGGTAAAGAGAGAGAAGTCGAGATTCTTCATTTTTAAGATAAAATTCCAAAAAGCATATGGTTATGTAAATTTTGTTAGAATACATGCTTTGTCGAATGGGCTTTGATGCTAGATGAAGAGAATGGATTCGAGCCACAGTATTCTCAATCAATATATCTATTTTGGTGAATGAATCCTTGACGAAGGAATTCAAGGCAGGGAGAGGCTTAAAACAAGGGGAACCACTAGCCCGTTGTTGAAATATAAACTTGATTTGGGCCTAAATTAATTATTTGGCTCCTTAGACTTAGTTATTTTGGGCTTAAGTAATTATGGGTCATGTTTCTAGAGAATTCTTGTAGTGTTTGGAGTGTCTAGATATTTCTTATGGTTGTAATATTCTCTAGAATACTCTTTGGATCTCTAGAGTTGAGAACTCTCTAGAATTAGTGTGTCTAGAGTTCTCCTTAGAGTAGTATAAATAGAGATGTAATCCTACATATTTGTATCAAGCAAAAATACAAAGTTTTCTCCTCCATAAAGAATTCTCCTTCCTATCAAGTTTCTATTCAAAGTCTCCAATATTCCTAAACACTTTTCCTAAACATAAAAAGTCTTATTTCCAACACCCGTTTCTGTTTTTGGTGGTTGCTAAAGGTTTGGAGGGACTATTTAAAAGTGTTGTGGATAAAGGCATCTTTTCAGGTCTAAATGTGTCAAATGAGGTAAGTTCTCTATCTTATAGTATGTTGATGATTCGTTGGTTGTGGGACAATTGGATCATGATAACTTGTGGGCGATCAAAGCAATTTTCAATGAACTAGTATCTGGACTGCGTGACAATTTTCATAAGAGCACTATCTATGGGGTAAATGCTGATCAAGCTTTCTTACCAGTGGCAGAGGCATTCTTGAATTGCAGAGTTTCTGAGCTACCTTTCAAATTCCTAGGGATACCAATCGGATCTAATCCAAGGTTAGTCAGGACGTAGGAATCAGTGGTGGCTCAATTTTAGAAGCGACTTGCGGGATGGAAAGGCAAAAACCTGTCAATAGGAGTGAGATTGGTCCTTATCAACTCAGTTTTAAGCAGCCTCCGGTTGTACTACTTTTCCTTTTATAAAGCACCAAAGAAAGTTGTTACAGAATTGGTGAAGATACAACGTCGCTTGCTTTGGCAAGGCTAGACCGAGGCACAGAAGATCAGTTGGACCAAAAGTCATGGGAACATATTTGTTGGATTGGGGGTGAAAGATTTAGCAAGTTTTAACATCAGCCTGCTCGCCAAATGGAGATGGCAAATGTTAATTGATTCCTCAGCTATTTGGTATAATCTGATGGAGTTTAAATATGTAAGCTTGCAGTTCTCCTTCGATCAGCATGGAGATCTATCATCATCCTCATTATGGTGGCGCGACATGGCCAAAATAGAATCGTCCCCAGGTATTCCTCAGCATTGGTTCTCAATGCAAACACAGATTGTTAGGTGATGGCTTACAAACGTGGTTCTGGAAGTCAAGATGGTTGGGTAATTTTAGCCTGAAAGATACTTTCCCTGGGCTATTCTCCATAGCAGAAAATAAAAATGCCCTAGTTCAAGAGATGGTAAGGCCATTTGAGAAGAATTCGGTGTGGGATTGGAAGTGGAGACGAAGGCTTTTTGAATGGGAACAACAACAAGTGCAGGGTCTGGAGAGCTGAGACTTCAAACATCTTTTCGGTCTCATCTGCATATAAGTTATTACAGGTTGATCACATCCAGAATCAGAAGAATTCTGGAGTGCAGGGAAATCAAATTCAGTTGTGGAAATCGGTGACTCCTTCACATGTCCTTATTTTTTTCTGGCAACTCCTTTTGGATAGATTACCGACAGTATAGCAGCTAGGGGTGTAAATATTCCAAATCCAGAGGTATCGTGTCCCTTTTGTAAGCAAGTTATGGAAGACATCAATCATTTGTTCCTTCTATATTCATTTGCTCATTTAGTATGGAAGGAATTGTTCAAATGGCTAAGGATTGAAGTAGTTTTTCCTTAGACAATCTCACAGTTATATGATCATATGTTTCACCTAATTCGGGTGAGGAACAAGAAACACAGGCTCCTCTTTTGGCACGCAGCATGTTAGAGCCTTTGGAGTTTCAGGAACAAGATCATTTTCAGAGAAGAAATATTAGAAGAGAATGAGGTGATGCATGTCATCAAGAATATCTCGTTGCAATGACTATTGTACAAGAATCAAATCAAACCTGGAGTCTTTTATTCATCTTGGAGCATCAATCCATTGCAGTGTCTGTAGCCTCAACATATGGATACTTCCTTTGCTTATATTAAGGATATGTCATTTTTTACTGTACATACATTTTGGTGTTATTAATATTATATATATATATATATATATATATATATATATATATATATTACCTTTGCTGTTCAAATAAATAAATAAAGTCACTATATAGAAATAATGAGTGCGGTTTTTAATGGTCTTTATATGTCTATGTATCTTTTAAAAGTAAAATAGATGATTATTTGATACTTTATAAGGGATAATACTACATATGATTAACTTAATGAAAAATATCTTTAAAATTAAAAAAATAATATTAAATTCATGTGAATTTGTGGCAATTAATGGCTGTAATTTTTAATTGTCTTTATCTTTAAAAAGTAAAGTAAATAATTATTTGATAATTTTAGTTGCTTTTATTTAATATATGAAAATATAATAATTAGGAAATTACTAGTAATTCAATCATAACGAAAATTTGAAATGTTTAATTTTTAATTTTGAATATAAATTATCTTTCAAATGTTAAAAGTATCTCTTTCACTCATAATATATTGATGCACCATATATTTTACTAATTACGTATTCTTAAATTTATATTGTTTCACCATTTACTAGTTTTATCTTCGATACATTAATAGAATATTAAATTAGATAATTATGTGTTTTTGAAAGTACTAATCTTAACTATTTAATTTTTTTTATAAATTTTTATTGAATCTTTAAACTTTTAAAAATATTTTTAATACTTTATTGAAATTGAATATTTGAGAATATAAAATTAAATTCTCATTTACAAATTTTAATTATTTAAAAATATTTATGAATTCTTATTTGGATACTTGAAAACAATGAAATAAAATACTTTAGTTAAATTAAGATTTAATAAATTTTATTTTCAATATAAAAGTAAAGAAAATAATTATTTGATCATGTATAAGTATTTTTTGTTTTACTATTTAATTATTTATTTTTTATAATTTTTTTCTTGAAAATTTAAAATTCAAAGTATTATTACTATTTGTAATCAATTTAAATCCAAATTTTTAAATGATATATTGTTAATAAAATAAAATAAAAAAAATTATGAATATTTTTTGGTGAAATAAAAAATTTATGAATAATTTAATATAATTATTTATATATATATTATTTTATATAATTAAAAAAAATCCCTTCAAATATATCGTGCATTGCACGCGTACTATCTAACTATCTAGTTAACTATAAAGCCTGGTTGATATATATATATATATATTTTTTTTACAGAAATATAGCGTGCTTGATTAGTTTACGTGGGATTAAAGTTTTCAATATTTGGTATTAACCTTACCCGGTCGCAAGTTTTTGTACCCAATGAGTCCTATTTGGTATCAACCTTGTCCACCCATAAGTCCTAATTGTTGGTACACACGGTTGATCGGGTCGACCCGTTAACCCGACCCACTGAAACACGGGTTTAGGGTTTAAGCATAGACGCTTTCCTTCTTTTTTCTGTTCGCCAGAAAACAGAGCCGTTACTGGCAAAAAACCTAAAACCTTTGCATACCTTAGTAAACCCCAACACCTGTGTCTCTGTCTCTTTCTTTTTGCGCCTTAATTGAAAAATGGATAAGAACATAATATCAGACTTGGATAATTTTCCTGAAGAAGATAAGCAAAGAATGTCCACCATGGCAGACCAGCTCCAAATCCGGGACAGGTATATCGACAATTATGTTATTTATTTATTAATTTAAACTATCTTTTGTTTAGTTGTATTGAAATGTTCATGTTCATTGGAGCTTTCTTAGTCAGATGAAGAATAAATCGATGTTTTAATGCTAGATTGGGATCTGAATAAGCACAAAGACACATATGTATGTATTCATATGTATGCATGGATGCATGTATATTGTATAGTTTCTTTGGCTAGGTGAATTTGTGTGTTTGAAATGAATCACATTTTTGCCTGTAAGAGGAAAATACTGAATCTCGTTTTTATGTTGGATGGTGCTATTAAAATGTGTTGATACTTGATACTGGTTGGGAACTGAATGATGGATTGTATTTTCAATTTGATGGGTTTTCAACTTTTTATGATTACTTGACTGAGAAAATTGATGCTTAGATCGTGTGATCACATAATGCATACATTTCGCTTTGGAGAAGAAAATATGTGAATTTCTAAACTATTGTGTTTCTGGTATGTGACATTGTATCCTTAACCTATACCTAGAGGATCTACTCTCTATTGAATTCAGATTGATACTCTGTATTATTGGAAATAGTGAATCTAGTAATAACTTGTAACTTCAAGCCTCAAGGACTTGCACAAATGTTTCCTGTTGCTGTAACATTGGCTAACATTTTGGCCTTAACATGTTAATTGATGAATTTGGATGGACACTGGATTTGATTGAATACTTGAAAACCACACGTATTAAGAACTCAGAACTGACATGCCTTGCTTGAATGCAAATTTATTCTGAACTTGCGTAATACATTAACACTTATGTACTTCTAGAGCTTAACCTTATTTTACTTGTATTAAAACAGTGCACTTATTATTCAGTCTGAGTTAAAAGTAGCAAAGATGTGAATGTAGAAGTTTTATTCAGCCTTGTAGCATAAGGTGGATTTGTTGATTTATTCTCTGCTCCAACAAAATTGCAGTCTAAGGATGTATAATTCATTAGTGGAGAAATGTTTCAAGGAATGTGTCAATACATTCTATCGGAAATCCATGACCAAGCAAGAAGAAACTTGTGTTCTCAGATGTGCTCAAAAGTACTTGAGGCTTTCAATGCAAGTTGGCTTGAGATTTTCAGATCTCAACCAAGGATCATCTACAACAGATAAATAGCCTCTGGATGATAGGTTTCGTATCACCTTGAAATCATTTTTACTATATTGCTGTTCTATTTTATTGTTATTAACCAGGACTGTTTATGACTTGTGAAAGTACTTTGATAGAATAAAAGGAAATGCAATTGTTAGAGTTATGGTTTAGACATTTTGTTTTGCAGTGTACCCTATTCTTTTTACATTTTTAGTTAAATATGAGCTTTTCATGTATTCTGAAGAATTTTTCCTTTGTCTGTTCCTTAGTTTTTTAATTTATTTTACATAAATTATATACTATCAAAGCTTCAATATTTCCTAGAGGGACTGTTTAGCTGAGTAATCAGGTCATTTCTCTCTTCCACCAGCGCTTTGTTGAGGATTGTCCAAATAGCAATAAGCAGATTCAAAGAGAAATGTGGCATGGAACCAAACAAGTTCATGTATTGTTGCTTCTCTAAAATTCTAAATGCCATGCAAGTGCTTGAATCTTTTTTATCTTGTAATTTTGTAGATTAGTTTTACATTCATGTTTTAAGAGGGAGAAGGATGAACTCTGCTGTTATTATAAGATATTGACACTTCGGGATTATTTTAAGGCCTTTGCAATTCTCTTTCTAACGTTGGAGATGCAACTGTAGATTATTAAATTTCTTGCTTTCTTTTCCTTCATTTATGCATTTCATTGCAGGAACAGAAAGCAAACTTGAGTCTTGAGAGAATGCAAAGAAGTAGTTAACTGAGGTAATTCTCAGCAGAGAGCTGTTAGTGTGAAATGCTAATTTCCAATGACTAATACAGAGTCAATTTGGACGTATACTATGAATGAAAAACTAATATTAGCACTTTAAGACAAAAGAAACTGCGATGTTAGAGGTTAGGATTAATACATCACATTTGTGAAATCTAATAATGGTAGAAAATGACAAGTATTCAAATTGATAAAGATCATTTTTGTGATTGTATTAGATTCATTATTAAATTATAAATTAGATGCATGTGCTAGTCTTATTTGTTGTTAAGACTCGTGTTCTCTTGTAGTAACTGATGCTTCTTATAGCTAATGCTTAATTTTAATATGTTAATATTGAATTGTTAGATTTGTAGTGTTTGGAAATGATGTGTTAGAGACGTATGAGATACTTGCTTGGCGTATATAGTTACTACTAAATATATGAAAAAGCAATGTGGTATATGCGAAATGATGCACGATGACTTTTTTTTTTTTTTTTAACTAGAGGTATATAGGGTTTCTTATTTAGCATTCAACTAATCATCTCTCATCTAATCAGTTCATTTGGGGTAAAGTAGTACCTTGTTGCAACTTCATACCCAAGTCAAAGATTGAACCCAAGACCTTGATTAATGGATCCAATTGTCAAACCACTTATGCCAATATTTTGGTAAGATGGAATATAGGTGGCAAAATGAATGAATTGGATAAATTTTAATTTGGATAAAAATGGAATGGATCAAAACAATCCATTATTTCATTTAAAATTTATTTATAAAATCTTATTCATCCATGATTCATTTGATAACTGTCCATTCATTAATAATTTTTTCATGGATTGATATCCAATCCATTCATAAAAAATATTTTAAAATTAATTATTTTTTATATATTTTTAAAATTAGTATTTTTTTTTTAAATATTAATAGCCCTTGCAAGGTTAGGCAAAACTTGTCTCGATCAATAATGCCGAGAAATAGTTTCAACCAATTTTCATTGAAAAATTGTTTTGGTTGATGTTGGCTGTAAAAATAGTCTCAATCAACATCAACCAAAAAATTAGATCAATCAAAATTAGTCTTGGTCAATTTTGATAATCCTATATTTTTCTATAAATTTTAAATTTTAAATAATATTAAACTTTGATTTTTTATTTGTATTATTAAGAAATATTTTTATAACCATTTTCAAAATTATATTTTTGAAAAATTAATTTTTTTTAAGAATGATTTAAATATGAAAAAATATGTTGGATCGATTTTGATCCATCAAGTATTGATTGGAGATAAAATTAAGTTTTGTATGAATCCATTGAAAAATGATTGATAGATCATTAACTATCAATAAAATTAAATAAATGGATTGGATTTAATCTAATTTAAACTTTTTTATATTAAATGAATTGAATGAATTTTTTATGTACTCTTCGGGCCCAAAGGTCCAACAAGAGAAGGCTACATTAAGAGTATTTTAGTCTAACTTTTTCTTTTAAGTTTTTTCTTTTGAAGGAGAAGTTGGATCAAACACTCCTAAAAGTACTTAACAAGATAATTGATTTATATTTTGTGAAGAAATAATAAAAAAAAAGGAACTTTTAAACAAATTGATTGAAGGAGCTTAAGCTGAGCTTATTCTTGAGAATCACACTTCGATTCCCTCTGCTGCTTGCACGCAATATATGAGTTTTTTTAATTTATTTTTCTATACCTTCGCTCTCTAAATACTTCACGTGAGTCACATCACTCTTTTTTCCTCTTGAAAGATTGTTTTATCTTCTTTCGATTTTTTATTCCACTTCTTTTAATTGCTGATTAGATAAAATGTTTGTTTAAAAAATGTTAAAAATGAGTGAGGACTAGAAAAATATTAGAAAAAATGTTAATTTTTTATTTCCCATACAGTTCAACTTCCTTTAGTTGCAAACAATTCATTAAATATTTTTATTGTAATTTCACATTATTGAATTTACCCTAAATATTTTTTATATTTATTTAAAGTTATTATTGAACAACAATATATAATATTTGTATTTCATCATTGTAATTAAAATTATTTTCTTTTATCGATATTATATATAATACATACAAATCATCATTAAAATAAAAGGTTATTAATTATTTTTTTTACTTTTTAAAAATTAAAGGTTTTAAAATTTGTATTTGAATAAAATAATTTTATATAAATTAAAATGATTTCACATAATATTTTATTTTATAATATACTTTTTCTTTAGACAAGATAACTAAAATTAAAGTCTTTTTATAAAAAACATAAATAAATACCAAACAACTTTTAGCTTAAAAGGACCTTTTAAGTTTTTAAAAATGAAATATAACAAACAACTACTTTTTGTTTTAAGTTCTTATTTTTAGCTTTAACCTAAGATAACATGAGGAGTAGAAACTCCTATAAAATCAACCCACAACAATTGTTGCACGCTTGCAAGCGACTGATCAAGCATCAAAAAGTCTTCCTCACTTTCACCAGCTAAATTAGCTAAAGTATCAACAAACATATTAGCCTCCCTATATATATGGGTAACCTGACTCCCAACAGAAGCAATCATTAACCTTCGAATTTCCTGCAATAGCCTCTGTAACATCGTGATTTTCCCAATAGTATGATTTCAGCGTTTGATTAATTTGAACAGAAGAGGAATTAAATTTTAATTATATTCTTTGGAAATAATAATAATTTTAAATTATTATGTTTCTAATGTTTGGTATGTTTACATGAGTTTGAACTAAGTTCTTGGATCCGTGTATATGCGCACGGTTTATAAAAAGAAGAAGGGAAAATAAGGTGTTTGTATAAGAAACAAGATGCAAATAGCAACTATCCTTTCTTTCCCAAATCTTATGCGTAACAGCCTCCCTTTCCTCCCATTCTTTTCATACTCATCTCCCTTCCTCTCTAAGTTCTTCTTTCTCTTGAGGAGAATTGGATTTTCATACACTTGATGACTTGTTCTTCCTCTAAAAATTTCTTCAAGCTTGTTGTTGTGTTGGTAAGCGTCCTTCTTACTCTTTTGTCCTCTTTGATCAAATTTCCTTTCTTTTTCAAATATTCTATGAGATGGGTCTCTTCTAGAATTTTAATTGGATGATCAAAGTTCGATTGAAGCTTATATTGTTGTTAATCTAGGTCTCCTCTAGTTGATTCCATAGTAAAATTTGAGAAAATATCATTTTCTTCTTGTACCCTCAAGTGTCCTCTAGCTTTCATCAAGGAATTTCAAGAATTGTGGGTAAGGGAAGCTCCAACCTATGCTAAATTGTGTTGTGATGGTGAAATATTGAGTAATGAGATGGTTGTGTGTTGGCTTTTCCTTTTCCCATTTTGAAAATTTAGGGATTTTCAAAATTAAGTTTGATTGACGATGTTATTGGGCATATTTGTTGTTTATAAAGCATAAGGAATTATTATTGAGGCATTTATATCGAGTTTGAATGCTTGGGTATGCTATACATGGCATTTAGAGCTTGAATATGTGATTAGAAAAAAAAATGAAATGCTTGTTGTCTAGTACATTTTGGAAGAACACATGTTGCTATTTTTATAATAACTTTGTTTGTAGTGAATGGAATTGAATTTAGTTTGTTGGAAATGAAAATAGACATCTGAGGCTACAATTTAGTATATAGAAAGGTGTAAAAATACTAAAAATTGAAGGAGTTACTCTTGTCAAAAGTTGAGGGTGTTGTCAAGAAAAATGGGACTGAACAGGACACCTTCGTGCCTAATTCTGAATTCACACAAAATTGGTATTCAAAAAAGAATTAAATGGTTAGGAATTATACTTTTAAAGCTTTCCAACTATGTATGGTATATATGTCTCTTAATTCATCTGCTTTCTATTTCACAAGTTGCTTGTAAACTGACCCAAGTGCTATGATTTTTTTATTGTCTTTCCTTTTGTTTTCTTTGGGATATTTGTGATAGTTTGATGATTATGTGTAAGAAAAACATAAATAAATACCAAACATACTCATAGGTTGTATCATTTGACGAAAACATTCTTCATCCCATCATTCTGTTCAATATTAGATAGTTTTGACTGTAATTCAGCTTTGGCTTTTTCTTCTCTTGGGATATAAGCAAACTCCAACTTTTTGAATTTATCTTTGATTAGCTCAATTTAGTCTATATACCTTTGCAAGATTGGTTCTTTAACTTAGTATTATCCATTCAATTGATTGACCATAAATTCAGAGTCATTGAATACTTTTAGCACTTAGACCTCCATTTCAGCTAGTATTTCTAGTCTCGAAAAGCATGCCTTATATTCTTTTTGGTTGTTTGTGTGTGGGAATTTTAGTTAATGCTTGCTCAAGCATGAATATGTGTTGGGATTCTAACAAGATTCCTACCCCAGCTCGGAGGGTAAAAGGGTCTTTTCCTTGTTTTTCCTAGGCCCCAGCTCGCACAGGCCAGCATTTGGCTCGCCTGGGCCACCAAATAACTTCAAGGCTAAGGGACTAGCTCGCCTAGGCGAGCTCATTGCTTCAAGGTTAAGTTTCAGAGGTGGCCTTTTGCCTATAAATAGGCATCCTAGGGGTTTTTTAAGGGGTTCCAAGGGTCAGAGGTGGAGAGAATTGAGAGAAGAGAGAAAGAAAAACAAGAAAGAAGAGGAAACGAAACTGAGGCGCTACCAAATCGCCTCCGCGATCATTCCCTGCGTCGTTTTCTTGTTCCGTGCTCTTCGTGCCACAGTCGATTGGTTTTGATTTTCTTTTCTTCAAGGTTTGAATGTGATCTATGTACCCTTAGGGGTCCCCCCCCCCCCTTGTTATTATGTGCACATTCATCTCCTCCATCTATCATCGGTGATCTCGTTTTTTTGTAAAGTTTAATCTCAACTGATCACTAGTGTCGTAAAGTTGTCTTTAAAGTGATTGAAATTTAATAGACAAAAAACCAAAATAAAACCAACTCATAACTAAACTTCATTTAATCAAATATCACTTGAGATCGTTTCAAGGTCCAACGTCTTAACGATTCTATCCGCTTTTCAAAATTTAAAATATTGTTTCAAGGTCCAATGCCTTAAACGACTCTTTGTTCGCAATTAAAATGAATATTTCAAAAGCATAAAACCAACTCAACACACAAACTTTCAGACTTAAAGAACTACGTGGGTCTAAATTCCTCATTGCACCTGAGGATACGTAGGAGCAAGGGCAGTCCCCTTGTCGACCTCAAAAAATAAAAAATATAAAAGGGAAAATAAATAATATTGAAGTCACGTTTTTGCACACTCGATTAAAGGTTGTCATCCCTTGTGACGGGCGCGAGGGGTGCTAATACATTCCCCATGCATAAACAACTCCCAAACCCTTCTTTTCAAAATTCACAGACCTCTTTTTGGTTTTTCTAACGTTTTCCTCGAATAAACGTTGGTGGCGACTTGATGTGTTTTCTCCCTAGGAGACAAACGCTTTGGCTTATTTGTTTTTTGCTTTCGCCGTCCCATCGTGAGGTAGGTTGCTGCTCAGCTTCTAGCAAGTGCACCGGATCGCACAAGTAGTATAAAACTGTAAGAACCGAGTATCGAACTCTCAGGGAACTTGTGTTATTTGGTAAGCTATTTTAGCAAATAGGTGTATGGTGTGTAAAGATAAGTGTGAATATGAATAGGTGTATAAACTATCTGTGCAAAAAGAAAGAAAATCACCCGAGAGAAATGATGTGTAAAAACAAGTAGAGAACACGTTGGCCTTCCTAATAGGTGTCTGATGCTAAAAAGATATTCTCTATCTAACAATGCTCATGTGTTCTTATGGTGTCTCCTGAGATACTAAACCCTAATTCCTCATGACAGTTTAACCTAATCCTGATCAAGCATTGTCCATAGATTCCTCTTGTAAGACTAAAGTCAACCAGGACCGCATTAAGACACACATACACAACTAAATTACTGCACCCTGATTCCTCGTGATAGTACGACAACTTAGCCCTGTACTATCAAGGACTTTAGAGTCAGACCAGTTTCCACTGTTGAATGACCCTAACAAAGCATGCATCTATGTGATCAAGGTAAAGACATACTGGAGTGAAAAGCAGATAGCATAGAGAACACACAAAAAACCATTAAATAGATAAAAAAAAAATATATTTACATTAGGTACCTACAGGGAAGATCCAATAGAGGATTTAGCATTCCATAACCAGGAATTCTTCTTTACAACAAAGAGAAGAACAAGATGAAAAATTGCAAAAATAAAAGTGGTGAGGATGTCTCCTTCACCTCTAGGATTTCACAATCACTCACAAACTCATCTCAAGCTCTCAAATCGGCTCCTGCTTCAAGCTTTGGTCTCTGCAGATCTTCGCACAACAAAATCTCTCAAAACTCTCTGGAACATGTACCTTTCTCTCTCTAGAAACTCTAGACATGCAAAGCTCTGAATCCCAGTCCAAACTCTCTCTCTCTAAAATCTTATTTCAGGCTTAAATAGGTGGTCTTGTTCGTGCTCGTGCGCTTAGCGCACATTAGTGAATTTCGGCTTAGCGCGTGCCTTTCTCGCTTAGCGGATGAACTGAAGCGGTGCGCTTAGTGAGATGAAGCGGTGCGCTTAGCAAACTTGTACAACTCATCTTCTTCTAGAGTCTTCCTCTCGCTTAGCCCATGAGTGTTGCGCTTAGCGGACGCTTGCTAAGCCAGCAGATTGGCTTAGCGAGAAGCTAAAAAACAACACTTTTCAAAGCTTGCCTAATTAACCTGAAACTGAGAGAAATGATTATTAAACACACAAAATGGAAGTACTAAGTATTTATTACCTATACTTAACAGAAAATACTTATAACACTGCAAAATAACCATAAATTGGAAGAGTTCGATACAATTTACACAAGTTTTATACACAAAAGTTAGTCATTTTCACCGACTAACAACTCCCCCACATTTACAGTTTTGCTTGTCCTTAAGCAAAAAGAGAGCAGCTCACTTGTCCTCACCCATATTAGGTGAAATATGCTTATTTAGGGTTACAGGAATTTTATGAAAGCATTACGGAAGCCCCAAAGGCATACAGGACTTGATTTTCTTCTTTTTCCTCTTCCTTTTCACCAATATTAAGTGAAATATGTTTACCCAAGGTTTTCATAAATTTTACAGAAGCATTACGGAAGCGCCGGAAGCCCCGAAAACCACTTTTCAACAAAACGTGGAGGATCTTGATAAGTTCACCCCCATTTTGCTAAATACACTCCCGCTTATTTACACACACCCCCACTTTGCTAAATACACTCCATTTTCTTGTTTTTGACCGGTTTCTTTCCGAAACATCTCGAAACTTTACGGATTATGCAATGATACTCTTTTTGCCCTCCGGAATGTTGCGGGACTTTACGGATTACGCAACAATGCTCTTTTTGACTTTCAGAATGTTGTAGATCTTTACGGATTGCGCAACAATGCTTGTTTTCATTTCTGGAATGTTGCAAGACTTTACAAATTACACAATGATGGGTGTTAAGCATTTCGAGGTGGTCAAGCGAAGGTCGCATGCCAACAAATAATGGTCCCTGGACGAAATTAGGGTATGACAATGCGCTTGGCGAGTTCGTCTGGAAACGCATATCTTCAATGAATATCGATGAACTCGCTTAGTGCAACATGTGCGCTTAGCGAGTTCGTCGCGTTTTCCAGAAAAAACACAGAAAACGCAGTTCGTTTTCTTCCAAAATTGGGGCCTCTATCAGGCAGATTACACTTGCAGAATTCCCAACACAATTTACACAAGACAACCTATACAAAATATAAACTTTAACTACTTTTAAACATACGGTAATCCAAAAATAGCAGAGAAAAGGATCATATGGAACTTGTATCGTTGAAGCTAGCAACAATGCAACAAACACAAATGCATATGCAAAATTGGGAGATTTTTGGATGAGAGAGGAAGAAGGAAAATAGAGTGTTTGTGCAGAATCCCACAGTTGTCCTCTTCCCTGGGCATTTGTCAATGTACTGATGTTACACTTAACCTAGCTATATTCAACGTTCTCACTTAGCGAAACGCCTCGCTAAGCAAGAAAGACGTTTGGTTTTTCAAGACCCATCGCTTAGCGGACACCCCGCTTAGCCAAGCTTCACATTCAAAATATTATTATACATTTTTTTTAACACATAGGTTTGGCTTAGCGCGTGGATAAGTCCGCTTAGCAAGGTCTGTAGATCAGAAAAGCTGCAACTCTCGCTAAGCCAAGCTCTGGCCAGCTTAGCTAAAATGATGCATCTTAAGTACAGAGGAGCATGCGCTTAGCTGATAAGGACTCGCTTAGCGCTCACATTGCTGCAATGAATTCAGCTTAGCTGCCATGACTGGCGCTTAGCTTCATGAACCTCAGATCTGGCCGTAAGGAATTGTGCTTGGCGACACTGAGTCGCGCTTAGCCAAGGATAAGGTGTCGCTTGGCGGTTTGGTTGTCGCTTAGCCGAATTTAGATCGAATTCAATTAGGCTCAGCTTGGCCTTGGCTAGCTTAGTAGAATGAATCAGCCTCAGATGCAAGGGTTGGGCGCTAAGCGCTTGAGACTCTCGGCTTAGCGCATGAACAGAGATGCGCTTAGTGAAAGGACTACTTTTTTCATAAAATTTTTTTTCTAAGTTATTTTTCAGTCCTTTTTCCAAGAAATTGAAACCCTTGTGTTAAACATTCAAAGATATGCTGATATACTCCTATGTACAAATTATACAACAAGTTCCAAATGATTAAATTCTTGAAAAACAAAGATAACAGAAATTAAAACTAGGTTGCCTCCCAGGAAGCGCTTCTTTAATGTCATTAGCTTGACGCTTTTACCTCACTGGGTGATCATATGTTTTGGTTCTTACTTTCAGAACCTCTTGACCTTCTTCCATTACCTGTAAGCAGACATTGTGTTCTGGAGCAGGCTTGTTTTCAACAAACAAATCAAAATCAATTTTCTGATCTTCAAAACCTAGCTCCAGCTTCCTCTTCCCCATATCAACTATGCAGCTTGCGGTCAACATGAATGGCCTTCCCAATATTACAGGGATGTCAATATCTTCAGAGATATCCATTACCACAAAGTCTGCCGAGAAGATAAAATGTTTTACTCTGACCAACACATCTTCAATTACTCCATATGGCCTGGTAATGGAGCGGTTAGCTAATTGTAAAGTCATTCGAGTAGACATTATTTCCAACTCTCCCAATCTTCTGCACATGGAGAGTGGCCTCAAATTGATACTAGCTCCCAGGTCAATAAGAGCTTTTCCCACATTGACTTCTCCAATTGAACAAGAAATAGTTACACTCCCAGGATCTTTATGCTTGGGTGGAAGGATCTTTTGGATCACAGCATTGTAGTTTCCTTCCACTATGATGTTTTCCTTATGAATATATTTATGCTTCCTTGTTAACATATCTTTCAAGAATTTAGAGTAGAGTGACATCTGCTGCAAAGCTTCTCCGAAGGGCATGGTTATTTCCAGTTTTCTGAAAATATCTAAAAATCTCGCCAAATGACAATCTATTTCTTTCTTGGAAGGTACCACAGGATATGGTACTTCCACACCTTCATCCACAGCTTTTTCACTTCTACTCTTCTTTGCATTCTTATTATTTTTTTCTTCTTTTTCATTTTTTCATTTTCTATTTCTTTTTCTACTTCTTTTTCTTTTTCTTGGTCCTTCAATTCTTTATTCTTGACCATTATTTGTTCCTCTTTTTCTTGATTACTTTCACCTCTCACCTCATTTTTCTTGCCATCAGTACCTTTCTTGTCAGCAGTTTTTTTCTTATGCACAACACTATCCTCATCCTCAGCCTCCACAAACCTTTTACTCCTTGTCATCACAACTTTGCATTCCTCCTTGGGATTCTGTTCTGTATTTGCCAAAAACTGTTGGATGACTTGTCAGTTATCTGTTTGGCCAGTTGTCCCACTTGGACCTCAAGGTTCTTCAGTGCTGACTCAGTGCTTTTATGATTTGACATTGTTACCTGCATAAACTGAGTCAAGGTCTCCTCCAGCTTAGTAGTCCTCTGGAATATGTTAGGTCCTTGTTGGATTGGCCTGTTTGAAGGCCCACTCCGGTCTTTGTTGAACTGATTGCCAGGGTGTGTCCTCCAATGTCCTTGTTGATTATAGGGACCCTACTGGAAGCATGAAAATCATCCTTGAGAATATCCTTGTCGCTGTTGATTTCCCATATAATAAATTTCTTGAGTGTTTTCTTCAGTGGGAATACATTGGCCTGTTTCATGAGCCTCACCATAGATGGTACAACCTGTAACTTGCAAAACAGAAGAGTGTGTAGGTTGACCCATAGACAACTTAGTTGGCAGCTTACCGAGTGTTTCTGTTAAAATTTCAAGTTGCTTAGAAAGAAACTTGTTCTGTGCCAATAAAGCGTCATGTGATGATAGCTCTATCAAGCTTTTCTTCATGGGTTGATGGGTTCTGTCTCGTAGAATGGCATAATCACTGGCTGACATATTCTCAATTAGCTTAGTTGCTTCTTTCGGGGTCTTCAGTTTTATCTTTCCCCTTGTAGAAGCATCTAACAGTTGCTTGGTTTGTGGTCTTATCCCATCTATAAACATATTCAATTGGATTGTCTCGGAAAACCCATGAGTGGGAGTTCTTCTCAACAAGCCTCTAAACCTCTCCAATGCTTCACTCAAAGATTCATCGGGAAATTGATGAAATGAAGAGATTATAGCTTTCCCTTCCGTAGTCTTGGACTCTGGGAAGTATTTCATTAGGAACTTTTTAACAACTTCTTCCCAGGTTTTCAAACTATTGCCCTTGAATGAGTGGAGCCACCTCTTGGCTTCTCCTGCCAATGAGAATGAGAAAAGGCTAGCCTAATAGCTTCATTTGGTACACCGACAATCTTAACAATGTTGCATATTTCAATGAACGTTGCCAAGTGTGCATAGGGATCTTCATTAGGTAATCCTTGAAATAAGTTCCCCTGTATTAAATGAATTAAGGAATGTGGGTAGTTGATGTTAGCTTGCACTTCAGGACGTCCAATGCTGGTGAAAAATTGTGGTACTGAACTACTTAAGTAATCCTCAAGGGTAATCCTCTGGTCATGCTCTTCTACCATGGTAATGACTTCAGGTAATTGAGTGGCGGATTCCCTTGATGATGGTGAATCAGGTGATAATAAGTCAGAGAAATGAGACTCCTCCTCAAGAATGGATGCAACTGTTCTATCTTGCAGAAGTTTCCTTCTTCTCTCGGCCCTGTTCCTTCGCAATGTAGCTTCAATTTCTAAGTCCAGAGGAACTAAATTGCCTGTGAGAGATCTATGCATATATAATACTAACAGAACAATGGTTATCAAGTTTAACAAGAAAAGACAAATAGGAATTAAGAACAAATATTCACCAAAACAATAAAAAAATAACAAATAAAGAATAGACACCAACAAACGAACTAACTTACCAAATAAAAAGAAGTTCCCCGGAAACGGCGCCAAAAACTTGTTCAGCTTCCGGCAAGTGCACCGGATCGCACAAGTAGTATAAAACAGTAAGAATCGAGTATCGAACTCTTGGGGAACTTGTGTTATTTGGTAAGCTATTTCAGCAAATAGGTGTCTGGTGTGTAAAGATAAGTGTGAATATGAACAGGTGTATAAACTATCTGTGCAAAAAGAAAGAAAATCACGCGAGAGAAATGATGTGTAAAAACAAATAGAGAACACGTTGGCCTTCCTAATAGGTGCTTGATGCTAAAAAGATATTCTCTATCTAACAATTCTCATGTGTTCTTATGGTGTCTCCTGAGATACTAAACCCCGATTCCTCATGATAGTTTAGCCTAATCCTGATCAAGCATCGTCCGCAGATTCCTCTTGTAAGACTAAACTCAACCAGGACCGCATTAAGACACACATACACAACTAAATTACCGCACCCTGATTCCTTGTGATAGTACGACAACTTAGCCCTGTACTATCAAGGACTTTAGAGTCAGACCAGTTTCCACCGTTGAATGACCCTAACAAAGCATGCATCTATGTGATCAAGGTAAAGACATACTGGAGTGAAAAGCCTATAGCATAGAGAACACACAAAACATCATTAAATAGATAAAAAAAATATATTTACATCTGGTACGTACAAGGAAGATCCAATAGAGGATTTAGCTTTCCATAACCAGGAAGCCTTCTTTACAACAAAGAGAAGAACAAGATGAAAGATTGCAAAAGTACAAGTGGTGAGGATGTCTCCTTCACCTCTAGAATCTTACAATCACTCACAAACTCATCTCAAGCTCTCAAACCGGCTCCTGCTTCAAGCTCTGGTCTCTGCAGATCTTCACACAACAAAATCTCTCAAAACTCTCTGGAAATTGGACCTTTCTCTCTCTAGAAACCCTAGACATGCAAAGCTCTGAATCCCAGTTTAAACTCTCTCTCTAAAATCTGATTTCAGGCTTAAATAGGTAGCCTTGTTCGTGCTCGTGCGCTTAGCGCACTTATGGACCGCTTAGCGCACATTAGTGAATTTTGGCTTAGCGCGTGCCTTTCTCGCTTAGCGGATGAACAGAAGCGGTGCGCTTAGTGAGATGAAGCGGTGCGCTTAGCGAACCTGTACAACTCATCTTCTTCTAGAGTCTTCCTCACGCTTTGCCCATGAGTGTTGCGCTTAGCAGACGCTCGCTAAGCCAGCTAATTGGCTTAGCGAGAAGGTGAAAAACAACACTTTTCAAAGCTTGCCTAATTAACCTGAAACTGAGAGAAAATGATTATTAAACACACAAAATGGAAGTATTAATTATTTATTACCTATACTTAACAAAAAATGCTTATAACACTAGAAAATAACCATAAATTGGAAGATTTCGATACAATTTACACAAGTTTTATACACAAAAGTTAGTCATTTTCACCAACTAACAGTTGCGACTAATGGCGACTCCACTGGAGACTTGTTAGAGAGTTAAGCCATTTGGTCAGTGTGCAATGTTTTATGGTGACTTCTTTTTTATTTATGTTCCCTCTTCTCTTTTATCTTTCATTCTGTCCATATTTGTATATAACCTTTGTTGTATTATTATGTTTGGTGTATGTCTGCTATATGTTTAATTTGTAGTTAGAAATATTTTTGTTCTATGCTCACATGGCACCTACACCTTTTCACACATGTTGTGATGTTAGGCCTTATACCCGGGTTTGTGTAAGACATAAGGAGTGGAGGTCAATCTATGGTTATGTTGGGTCTCCGACTCGCTTGATAACAGTGAAGCCTCATCTAGAGTTTTCCTCTTTTGGTAAGGCATTGTCGTTGGTAGTCTAATGTGTCATTATTTTCTCCTATTTCTTAACCCTTTTTGTCACCATTTTAATTACTGATTAGCCTTAATTGTCAAATTAATTATGCAGTTTTATCATTTGGGCCTACTTGACTAATTTTGTGTTTTTAATTTAATTTCAGGAGAATTATAAGCAATTGGGCTTGGATCCGGAATTGGGCTGAACCGGCTTGGACTTGAAGAGAGCAGACAATTTTATTTTATCCAATTTTATTTTATTTGGGCCAGTTTTATTTTATTTTGTTTTTGGGCTTGGACTTTAAAGCAGAATTGTAAACTTTGGGGCTGAGAACGTATATAACAACACTAGGGTTTTAGTGAGAGCAGATTGTTTTGAGAGGAGAATAATTTTAGGGTTTCGCAATTCCAATTTTTACTGTTCATGCGCACTGTTCACGTAGAATAAAATTTCATTTTCTGCTTCTGCCTTTGAATTCGTTTTCGTTTCTGTTGATTAATGGAAGGATGAATCTACAGTGTTGTTTTCTCTTGAGAATCAAGCATAACTCTCTTTGAGGTTTTTTTATTACAATTTAAGTCTGATCAGTTTTTCCTCTTCACCAATTGCTCTGTATCTAGAGTATTGTTATTAATCCATGCATGCTTAATGCTTGCTTAATTGTCTCTGTGCTTAATTTACGTTCATGCTTAATGATCAGTTTCATTCATGCTTAATGGACATGTTAGAGGGATTAATTGTTGTATGTGTTTCTTAATCACATAATGACAGCCTTATGTTAATTTTTGCTTAGTAAATTAATTTAGGGTTGGATTAAGTGGTTGAACTGATTAGGGATAAATTCTCGTAACCTAGGATAAGAGACTTGCTTGTGAATCAAGGGGAAACAACATGTTTTAATTCTTTTATTTCTTTAATTTGAATTTTCTTGCTGTTTAATTTACAAAAACAAACAAACCCCCTCCCCAATTCGTTATTGTTTTATTACTATCTGTTATGAGCGTTTGGTTGATCATTGCTCGTTGGGAGACTACCTAGGATCACTTCCTAGATACTGCATTTTTAATGTTTATTTGATTCGGGTACGGCCTCGATCATAGTCCCTACCACCACAATGTTGTTACCCAAGAGGGTGATATCTCTAGAAGCCAGTAAAGTTACGTGAAACCACCCTTGGGAGTTGTCACTAGAACTGGACTTTTGGATCCTTTCCATTAGATTCCTGAATTAAGGGCACTGAGCAAACTCGCTCTGGCTTGTTCCTTGATCACATCATGCATCTCTTCACGACATCATAATGGACATATCATTCTTGTTTTTATCATTTATCATATTCATGCATTGCATTTGCATAAGTCATCACATTGTCATACATCTTCATTTAGCATGCTTTTGTTCTGCCAATTACATACATTATATTTTTATCATTCGCATGTTATGTTCACTCATGCATGATCCTGACACATAGTTGCTTATGCCTTGCATTTTCCTCACAAAATAAACAACAAAACACAAAAAAAGGAACAAAAAGAAAGTCACAATGAAGCGTGAAGTTTACACCACATTCTTAGTTATATGTGTTGGGTACCATGAGGATAGCTATAAACAAACCACGTTGGGATTATACATACATTTCTCTTGAAAAATAATTGAAAATCATGTGAACATGGTACCTAATGCATTGTTAACTAGGAAATGATGGTTCTTCGGGCTTCTCATGCCGATCTCATAATTACATTTGCCATGCATAGCATAAGTATGCCCTAATCATTCATCTCTATGATATGTTGTCGAAGTATTGGCAATCAAAATGTCTATTCTTGCGAACATAGGGTCGGACCAAGCACGTTCTTTTAAGAAAATGTTTTCATCAAGTCAAGGTCAAGTATGGAAGTAATCAGCTTGCAAAAGTTGGGGCAGAAGATGGATCGAGGTTACATAGCTTCTTTGGCCACTGGCAACACATGATTGAGCTAAATAATTTATAAAATTAGGGATTGTTGATGTCCATGTTTTATTTCCAGTTACACTTTGACTCTGACAAGATGTAATGAACAAGGTTGTTTTAATTGATTCAACCCTATGTTGCACTGTATGTCCTATGTAAATTTGCAATACTTCAGCAATGTGTCATTTACATACATCCATGCTTATTTTTCCTTTCACATTGGTTGCATTTCTCATTGCATTCTTTCCTAGAAATCAGAACTGTAATCATTGTAATCAAAAGGAAAGAATGCGCTTTACGACACCCTTACCGAACGCGTGCCAAAGCTAAAGTGATGAGCGAAATAAAGGAGGTACATGAACAGATGAAGGTCTACATGGAGGCCATGAAAGAGCAAATGACCACAATGATGGAAGCCATGATGAGTATGAGAAAAATGATGGAGGTCAACACGACTACAGTCGTTGCCGCAAGTACCGCCACTGAGGTGAACTTGACTAATCCCTCTGGTCATGCACAGGTCCCTCAACCCATGGGGGAGACACATGAAGTACCCCGAAGCCACACTCTAGCCGACTTCGAGCCTCACCACGAATATGCCACTGAGGGGCAGACATTTGGTGGCATACCCCTGCCAAACACTTTGGGGGGCCCTCAGTATCGCCCACAACCATTACATTTTGCAGTGGGAAGACTGCCTCCTGCCATGGTGGAAAGGGAAAAATTTGATCATATAGAGGAAACGCTATGGGCCATTGAAGGAGGTGGAAATTATGCCTTTGCTGACATGGTGGAGTTGTGCCTAGTGCCCGATGTCATTATCCCTCCGAAGTTCAAGGTGCCGAATTTCAATAAGTACAAGGGGACTACTTGTCCCAAGAATCACTTGAAGATGTACAACAAGAAAATGGGGGCATACTCAAAAAATGAAAAATTGTTGATGCATTTCTTCCAAGGAAGTCTTACTGTGGCAGCCGTCACCTGGTATACTAATCTGGAACCTTCTTGGGTCCATTCCTGGAAGGACCTAATGGTTGCATTCATTAGGCAGTATCAGTATAATTTTGATATGGCTCTGGATAGAATGCAGCTATAGAACATGTGCAAAAGGGAGCATGAATCTTTCAAAGAATATGCCAAAAGGTGGAGGGATTTGGCATCTTAAGTAGTGCCCCTAATGATGGAGAAGGAAATGATAACAATGATAGTGGACACATTACCAGTGTTCTACTATGAGAAGATGGTGGGTTACATGCCTTCATGCTTTGTAGGTTTAGTGTTTGCGGGTGACAGGATCGAAGTAGGCCTAAAAAGTGGCAAATTTGATTACGCTGCTTCGATGAATTCTGGTGATAGAAGGCCTAGGGCAAATGGAGGGAATAAGAAGGAGGGAGAAACCCATGTTCTGGTTGTCTATTAGTCGGTTAATACGACTAACTTTTGTGTAAGAAATTGTTGTAAATTGTATACAACTCCTCCCATTGATAGTTCTTTTTGTAGTATTGTAATTACTTTTTGTTAATATATGTAATCAGTACTCAGTATCCCAATTTTTTGTATTTAATGATCATTCCATTTCAGTTTTAGGTAAAATGGACAAGATTGGTGAAGTGCATAATTTACTGATTCGCTAAGCTGTTTCACGCGCTGAGCAAGAAATCCACTAAGCGCGACATCCGCTGGCTGAGCGCATAGAAGACTTTGGAAGAAAGATGAGATGTACAGAAGTGCTGAGTGAGTGTCAACTCGCTAAGCACACCACCTGCATCCTCCAGGTTGAGCAAGAAGACTAGTGATAAGCCAAAAGCCACTTATGCGCGCTAAGCAAGCCATCTCGCGCTAAGCGCGCAGCCACCGACTGGATTTCCTATTTAAGCTGAAATGTCGAATTTGGAAGGAGTGAGTAGTTAGTTAGTTAGATAGAGTTAGTTTTGGCTGGTGAGAGACTGAGAGATATCTGAGCTTGACGAGGAAGCCATCTTGCGGAGCTTTGGATGATATTTTGAGTGATTGTGAGGTTTCTAGAGGTGGAGGAGACACCCCTACTACTTGTACTTCTTCAGTCTTTCATTTTCTCTTTTCATTGTTGTAAAAGAAGCTTCCCTACTATGGAGAGCTAAATCCTCAGTTGGTTCTTCCTATGGGGTACTTGATGTAAATACTTTCATATTTATCTAATGATGTTTTATGTGTTCACTGTGCTATCAGTACTTAATCCTAGTGTGCCTTTGCCTTGATCACGCAACTACATGCTTAGTTAGGGTCACTCAACATTGGGAAATGGTTTGATCCTCAGAACCTGATAGGACGGGGCTAGCTTATCGTAATTTCATGAGACATCAGGGGTACAATAACTTAGTTTTTGGTATGTTATGTCTTAATGCGGTTCTGGTTAAGTTTAGTCCAACAAGAGACATCTGAGGACAACACTTGATTAGGATTAGGCTAAACATGCACGAGACATCGGGGTTTAGTAGTCCAGGAGACAACATAGAACACAGGAACATTGTTAGGTAGAGAACATCCTTAGTAACATTAGGCCACCCAGTAGGAAGAACAACAAGTTGTCTATCTATCTTCACACACCACTGCTCACCTTTATTTACTTTTCAATAGTTTAGTTTACATACTTGTCCATACCACACACCAAACTTTTATCACAAGACGCTTATTTGGTGAATCACAGCTTTACCAAGTAAAACCAGTTCCCTGAGAGTTCGATACTCGGTATTCACTTACCGTTTTATACTATTTGAGCGATTCAATACACTTGCCAGCCATCGACCAAGTTTCTGGCACCGTTGTCGGGGAACTTCTTTCTATTTGGAAAGTTTAGTTCAGTTTCTGAGTGCCTATTTGTTACTCATTTATTACTTGTGAATATTTGTTTTTCTTTATATTTGTTTTCTTCTTGAATTGGATAACTGTTGTTTCTGTCAGTATTTTGTATGCATAGATCTCCTACAGGTAATCTTGTTCCTTTGGATTTGGAAATTGAAGCCACTATAAGAAGGAACAGAGCTGAAAGGAGAAGGAAATTGTTGCAAGACAGGACAATAGCTTCCATTTTAGAATAAGAAACTCAATCCTCTGATTCTGCATCATCTTATTCACCCTCATCAAGGGAATCCACTACAGATTTACCAGAAGCCTCTGTCATGGATGAAGAACATCAACACAGGGTTACCCTTGAAGATTACTCCAGTAGTTCTGTGCCGCAATTCTTTACAAGTATTGCGCGGCCAGAAGTCCAAGCACATAATATAAACTATCCTCATTCTTTGATTCATCTGATACAGCAGAACCTATTTCATGGATTACCAAACGAGGACCCCTACACACACTTAGCAACATACATAGAGATTTGTAGCACTGTAAAGATTGCGGGAGTATCGGATAATGCCATCAGACTCAACTTATTTTCATTTTCTTTGGCAGGAGAAGCCAAGAGGTGGCTCCATTCATTCAAAGGCAATAGTCTGAAGACGTGGGAGGAAGTTGTTGAAAAATTTCTGAAGAAATACTTCCCCGAGTCAAAGACTGCAGAAAGGAAGCCTGCTATTTCATCATTCCACCAGTTCCCTGATGAGTTCTTGAGTGAAGCACTGGAAAGATTTCGTGGTTTGTTATGGAAGACTCCCAGTCATGGGTTCTCTGAGCCAATTCAGTTGAACATGTTTATAGATGGGCTAAGACTGCAATCCAAGTAGTTGTTAGATGCTTCAGCGGGAGGGAAGATAAAGCTGAAAACCCTTGAAGAGACAACTAAATTGATTAAGAATATGTCTACTAGTGATCATGCTATCCTACGTGATAGAGTGCACCAACCCACCAAGAAAAGCTTATTGAAGTTATCATCACAAGATGCTTTGTTGGCACAAAATAAGTTTCTCTCTAAGCAACTTGAAGTCTTAACAGGAACACTTAGTAAGTGGCCAACTAAATTGTCTACTGGTCAACCTTCACATTCTTCAATTTTGTAGGTTGCAGGTTGTACCATTTGTGGTGGTGCTCATGAATCAGGCCATTGCATTTCCATTAAAGAGCATACTCAGGAAGTTAATTACATGGGAAATCAGCAGAGGCAAGGATACAACCAAGGAGGATTTTTAGGTTTCCAGCAAGGTTCCTACAATCAGCAAGAGCAATGGAGATCACACCCTGGCAATCAATTCAATAAGACCAGGGTGGACCTTCCAACAGGCCACCTCAACAAGGGCCAAATATTTTTCAGAAGACTACCAAACTGGAGGAGACCCTGGCTCAGTTCATGCAAGTGACCATCTCCATCATAAGAGCACGGAGTCAGCCCTGAAAAATCTTGAGATCTAGGTGGGTCAACTGGCTAAGCAGTTAGCTGAGAAGTCATCTAGTAGCTTTGGAGCAAATACTGAGAAGAATCCCAAAAAAAAGTGCAAAGGTGTTATGACAAGAAGCAGGAAGCTTGTGGCAGCTAAGGATGAGGATATTGTTGCTTTGAAGGAACAAGTTGTTTTGAAGGACACTACTGATAAAGAGAATGATGAGGTAAAAGATAAGAGGAGTCAGTGGAGAGAAAAACAAATAATTGTCAAAAAGAAAGAAATAAAAGACAATGAAAAAGAAATAGAGGGAGAGAAACAAAAAGAAAAAGAAGAAAAAGAAGAATTTGAAAAAAAATAAAGAAGAGAAAAAAAGTAAGAGTGAAAAAGCAAGAGCAAAGAGAAATGAAATAGCTTCAGATGAGGGAAAGGAAGTGCCATACCCTTTGGTACCTTCCAAGAAAGATAAGAAACGCCACCTGGCGAGATTCCTAGACATTTTCAGGAAACTGGAGATAACAATGCCCTTTGTAGAAGCTCTACAACAGATGACACTCTACTCAAAGTTTTTGAAAGACATGTTGACAAGGAAGCACAAGTACATTCACCAGGAAAATATAGTTGTGGAGGGTAATTGCAGTGCTGTGATCCAGAAAATCCTTCCGCTGAAGCACAAAGACCTTGGGAGTGTGACCATTCCTTGCTCCATAGGTGAAGTCGCAGTGGGAAAAGCTCTCATTGACTTGGGAGCCAATATCAATCTGATGCCACTCTCCATGTGCAGAAGATTGTGAGAGTTGGAAATCATGCCTACTAGGATGACTTTACAATTGGCTGACCGCTCCATCACTAGACCTTATGGAGTCATTGAAGATGTTTTGGTCAGAGTAAAACATTTTACCTTCCCAGCAGACTTTGTTGTAATGGATATCTGTGAAGATAATGACATTCCCTTAATCTTGGGGAGGCCATTTATGTTAATTGCAAGCTGTGTAGTTAACATGGGAAGAAATAAACTGGAAATGGGCTTTGAAGATCAGAGGATCAATTTTGATTTATTTGAAGAAGACAAGCCTGTGCCTGATCAAAATGTTTGCTTGGAGGTGAAGGAGGTTGAAAAGGAGGTCTTGAAGGTGAGGGCCAAATATGATATCACCCATTGAGGTATATGCGTCAAGCTAATGACGTTAAAAGAGCGTTTCTTGGGAGGCAACCCAGTTCTGATTTCTTTCACTTTGTTTTTCTTGCATTGCATAAGTTGGAACTTGCTTAATGATGATTGAAAAGGGGAATATTAGCTTGTACTAAATTATAGATATTGGGGTTTGTTTTAAACTTTATGAGGAAGTGGACTGAAAATAACTTAGAAATTTTTTTGAGAACAGTCCACTCGCTAAGCGCATAACTCGCACTGAGCGCATCACTTCAATGCGCTAAGCGAGTATTGCTTGTGCTAAGCGCTCAAACCCTTGTTTCTCAAACTGATTGGGCACACTAAGCGGGCCATGAGTGAGCTAAGCCCAATTCAGTTCGGCCTGAATTGGGCTAAGCAAGTGTCTAACTCGCTAAGCGCATCATGCTTAATCACTAAGCGCAGTATACTTGTGCTGAGCCCTATTCAATTCGGCCAATTCATTGGTTTAATTGAGTTAAGCGCAACCCATTCGTGTTGAGCCCAATTCTTTGTGGCCTGAATAGTGCTAAGTGATCAATCACTCGCTAAGCGCATGCACCCCTCTGTATACAGGATGCATTAAATTCACTAAGTCGGCCTGAGCCTGGCTTAGCGAGAGTTGCAGGAATTACCATCTGCATAACTCGCTAAACGCAATGAAAAAAAATTGAATTTCAAAACTGGGCTCAGCATGTCATCCCGCTAAGCGAGAAATTTGAGAAACCCAAACGTCTCTGTCACTCGCTTAGCACGCTGACTCGCTAAGCGAGTTGGTCGAAAACTGCTTAGGTTAAGTGTAACAACAGTTACACTTACACTTATCCAAATTTGAAAAAAAAAATTCCTACAACCTCTCTCCTCCGAAAAAAGTTTTGCATTGCATATTCTAGCTTCCATCTTGCATCCTTCTTCAAATCTACATTGAACATCTTTGATTCAAGTAAGTTCCTGACTTTACTTATGCTCTTTCTATTGTTGATACTTTAGGGTAGAAAACCTTAGGTTAAAAATTTGATTTTTAGGGTTAGATTGTAAGTAGAATAGATAAAAATTAGGACTTTGTTAGGAGTTTTACTTTGTAGGTAGTTTCGATAATATTGCATGTTTGATAGGGGCCTATTAGAGGCCTAAAAGAAGAAGTTGAGAAACTTCTTCTTCTGCGTTGTTCTGGAAAACACGATGATCTCGCTAAGCCCGTCTGATGCGCTAAGCGAGTTCATCAAATCGGCTTGAATATATGCATTTCCAGACGAACTCGCTAAGCCAACATGCCTGCGCTAAGCGAGTTCATCTTTTTGTTGAATGTTCATCTTCTATATGAACATCGTGGCTAAGCGACATCTGTGTGCGCTAAGCCACTGAAAACTTCATTGATGATAAACTTGTGGCTAAGCAAGTGTTGTTTCGCTAAGCCCAGGTACCTTAGACAAATTTTTGTTGACCGCCTCGCGCTAAGCCCAGCTTATCTGAGCTAAGCACAATTTGTTGCGGCAGTTATCGGGCTAAGCGCAATTGATTTGCTAAGCCCACATAACTTGGTTAAAATTTTGAAATCTTGCTCGCTAAGCCAATTCGGGCTAAGCACAGCCTTTGCGGGCTAAGCGCAGCCTTTTCAAGCTAAGCGCTATTCAATGTGGTTTGAATAAGGCTAAGCGAGCCATGCTCGCTAAGCCAATTAGTGTCTAGTATTTGAGTCGCGCTAAGCGAGCACTGCTCACTAAGTGCATGTGTGAAATAAATTTGTTCTGGGCTAAGCGAGTGTCTATCTTGCTAAACCATTTATGCAGAAATTTTTTTCTGTCATAACTCACTAAGCGCGCCCCTATTGCACTAAGCTAGTGAGTTATTTTTCATAAGGCACGCTAAGCGAGCTGTGTCTCGCTAAGCGCCCACTGTCAATTTCAGTTTTTTATTTTCTATTTTCAAATTTTAATAAATTCTGGTCTAATAAATTGATGGGTTATTCTCATTGCAGATGGCATCCAAAAAGAGAAAAAGCACAGCTTCCAGGCCACAAGCTCAATATGACACCAGGCGATTCCACTCCTTGGAAGCCTGGAACAGATACACAGATAACATTCTCGGCCAGAATATCCTTCCAGAGAGAAATGTTCAATTATATCATATTGAGTTTGATGAGTTCAAAGTAGAATTGGAGAGGCCTAATCTACATAAATGCCTCACCAACCTCTAGGAGGGAAGCATTGATGTGGCGATTGTCAAAGAATTTTATGCCAACCTATACAGCCCTGAGGATCAGTCACCCAAGCAAGCACGAGTAAGAGGTAATTTGATAAAGATTGATGCGGACAACCTCAATGATTTTTTTTAGACACCAGTGGTACTAGAGGAGGGGGAGACCCTACCCACCTACTCTAGATTCTGCAGGTTGAGGTCTAATCCTCAAGAGATAGAGGCTAGACTGTGTATTCCCTGCAAGGGTTTTGTTCTGAACGCTGAAGGCCAACCATGGAAGCTCCTCAGAAAGGACTTGACCACATTGGTTCAGACTTGAAGTGTCCTATCTTACTCCAACCTAGCTCCCACATCCCACACATCATATTTAAACATGGATAGAGCTAGGTTGGTTTAGGGCTTGGTAACCCATATGGATATGAACATTGGCGCCCTTATCTTGGGTCAAATTTCTTCTATTGCTCAAAGTAACTCCTCTAGGCTCGGATTTCCAGCCTTGATTATTGCTTTCTGAAGAGCTAGAGGAGTTACTTCTTATAGTTTGACCTATGAGAGCCTGAGCCCGGCCATTAATTTGGCCTACATTAAAAAGAATTGTTGGAATTTGGGTGATCTTATAGTTAATTTTAGAGGGGCAAGGAAGGCAAGGGCAAGACCAACTGATGTTCCTTCTTCTTCTACTCTACCAGCTCCATCCACATCTGCTACCCCAACACCAGCACCTCCAGGCCCATCTACCCAAGGCTCACAGAGCATAGAGTCCATGCTTTAAAGTCTATATCAAGGGCAGATATTGATATTGTAGAGCTAGCAGGATGGGGCTCTACAAAGACCCATTATGATAGTGGAGCAGTTTATGGAGAAGGTAGCCTGGCCAGGAGCCCAACCTTCTCTTATGAGGGAAGGTGGAGGTTGTTCAAATTCGGCAAGTGCATCGGATCGTGCAAGTAGTATAAAACGGTAAGAACCGAGCATCGAAATCTCGAGGAACTTGTGTTACATGGCAAAGTTATATCCAGTGAATAGGTGTCCAGTATTAAAAGATATGTGTGGACTATGAACAGGTATGTAAACTAACTATTAAAAGGAAAATCACGTGAGTAATGATGTGTAAAGACAAGTAGACAACACGTTGGTCTTCCTATTAGGTGTCTGATGTTATAAAGATATCAACAATGCTCGTGTGTTCTATGGTGTCTCTCCTGAAATGCTAAACCCCGATTCCTCATGATAGTTTAGCCTAATCCTGATCAAGCATCATCCTCAGATTCCTCTTGTTGGACCAAACTCGACCAGAACCGCATTAAGACAAACATGAAACAACTAGGTTACCGTACCCCGATCCCTCATGATAATACGATAAACTAGCCCCGTCCTATCAAGTTCTAAGAATCAAACCAGTTTTCACTATTGAATGATCCTAACAAAGCATGCATCTACGTGATCAAGGCAAAAGCACATTGAAATGACGTACTGATAGCAAAGAGAACACATAAAACATCATTAAATAGATATACAAGTATTTACATCAAGTACCTACAAGGAAGAACCAATAGAGGATTTAGCTCTCCATATCTGGGAAGCTTCCTTTACAACAAAGAGAAGAGAAAAATGAAGGATTGAAGAAATACAAGTAGTGGGGATGTCTCCTCCACCTCTAGAACCTCACAATCACTCACAGACTCATCTCATGCATTCAGGATGACTTCCTCTTCACGCTCCGTTCTCTACCAGTCTTCGCACAGCAAAAGCTCTCAAAACTCTTTGGAACTTGGACCTTTCTCTCTCTAGAAATCTCTAAACATGCAAAAGCTTTGAGAATTGCCCAAACTCCCCTCCAAAATCTGATTTCATGCTCAAATAGGTGGCTTTGTTTGTGCTTAGCGCGACTATGGACCTCTCAACACGCATTAGTGGATTTCGGCTTAGCGCGTGCTTTTCTCGCTCAGCGGATGGATGGAAGCGGTGCGCTTAGCGGGATGACCCTTTGCTCAGCGTAAATTCACAGCTCATCCTTCTTCCAGATTCTTCCTCGCGCTCAGTCGAGGAGTGTTGTGCTCAGCGGATGGCTCGCTAAGCTAGAAGATTGGCTTAGTGAGCAGATGAAAATCAGCACTTCACAAACTTGCCTAATTAACATGAAATTGGGAGGAAATGGTTATTAGACACACAAAATGGGAGTACTAAGTATTTATTACCTATCTTTAACAAAAAGTAATTACAACACTACAAAATAACCATAAGTTGGAGGAGTTTGATACAATTTACACAGGTTTTATACACAAAAGTTAGTTGTATTCATCGACTAACAACTCCCCCAAATTTACAATTTTGCTTGTCCTCAAACAAATAAAGAACAGCTCACTGGTCCCGCAAGTGACAAAAATATGCAGTGACTATGTACTAAGGTGTATGCACAAAAGTTATTGATTGCATGATAAAAGAATGAAGCAAAGTGCCATCATCACTTGTCTTTCACAAAGCATGCAGTTATTCAAAGAGAAGAATAAAATGTAACCTGTACAATTAGATGAAGTTAGACATAAGACAAATATCAAGGAAAGCAACTTAAACCACAGTCTCATGACTTATGTTTCACTCAAGCACAAGTGTTTAAGCTATTCATTAATAACAACTAGTAAGAGGTCCAATCTTTGAACTTCATCTCATGTGATCAAGTCAGAAATGCATAAATAGAATCAGAAGGACTTTTATAGGCTTGTAGTGAGGTTTGGCTACAAAAATAATTGGTTTTTCTAGGATTCAAAGGCTTAGATTCTAAGAGAACACAAATCCTAGACCCATCCAAATATTTCTTTCAATACAATTAGCTTTCTCACCAGCCTTTTACTTTAATTTGAATTTGAACTTACTACAATAGAACACATTTTCTTTGATTGCTTTTCTTTTATTTTTCTTTTTTTTTAACACAACCTATTTGTTATGTGTGCTGATGCTTTACCTTTTACTTTACATCCCAGTTAACTCCCCCAAATTTGGGGCAAATTGCCTTGAACCATCTGCTCTCCTAGAATCTAAGCAAGGTATCTAGAGATATTCATTCAAGTTCAGGGTTCAATTTTGAAAACGCAATTTAGCTCACAAAGGTTGCAAAGGATACAATTATAATTCAAGGTAAGCTTTTTGGTCAATTGGCTTGTATATACAATCATGGCCTTCATCATGTCCACACTCATGCATTTCATTCTAAAATTCAAAGATTGATGCAAAGACTATTACTCAAAGCTAGTCGTTCACTCACAGTTTAAGATCACACTCTCATCGGTTATGGTTCAAGCTTTTCTTTCACAATCAACCTATCTACTGACTAACAATTCTAATTGAAAGCTTGCATTCTTGTTCTTTCTTTGTCTAACATAAACACTTGCTCAAACTTATGAAAAGAAACACAATCTTCATCACAATCATGCATTCAATCCAAAATCAATTTATAACACCCATTTCACAAAAAGATAAAAGTGTTTCACTGCATATTCATCAAGATCAAGTTAAACTGTTCTATATGCTTCAAAACATGCATACTAACTATTCACAAAAAATACAAGTATATAATTATAATTATAAACCAAAATCACCAAAAAAAACAATGTACTAAAACATAATAGTTATAATAATATCCAAAAAATGAAAAATCAGGAATTTAGAATTCCTGTGACTGGTCTTATGTATCCTCTTCATCTGTCAGATGGAGAACAGGGGTAGCAGAAGGAGTAGCAGCTCATCCAGATGCTGACTTTGTAGAGTCTTTAGAGATAATAATAAT
The DNA here is from genome assembly GCF_004193775.1 of Glycine soja. Lineage (NCBI taxonomy): Eukaryota > Viridiplantae > Streptophyta > Magnoliopsida > Fabales > Fabaceae > Glycine > Glycine soja. Next base: position 24,345,571 of record NC_041004.1, read on the forward strand.
AATAGGTGAAGATGCGGGAGCTGCTTCGAGCTCGGAAGAAGATGGATCCGCCACTAGAGATGGTGGATCAGCTGGCACTGGTTCGACCTGTGCAGGTGTGGGCTCAGGAGGAGCAGCCTCGCCGGGTCTCACCTGTTGAGGTGCCTGGGTTGTAAAGCTTCCACCATTTCTCACAATCGAAGGTCGAGATAAAAAATAAGAAGTACAAAAATTCATGAGACCTTATTTTATCGTTCTTAAAAGTTGTCTTTTTGAGAGAAAAGTGAGTTATTAAGAACAGGAGTCATTTGACTTAATCTGTCAATTGAAAATCCTTTAAATATTTCTTGTCCTTGAAAATTCATTTTTGAGAACTTGCACTGTTTCTTTCATTTTTCCTTGCTAAAAGGTCATGAAAAAAGACAACAATAGATACCTCAGAGCCCTACACTGGGGCAATGAGAGGCACCATGCATGAGCCTCAAGCGAACCTAGGGGCATATTAGAAGTTCTCACCTGGTAGGTTGAAAACCCGAAAGGGCGGCCTAGGCAAAAATTAGGGTTAATAAAAAATAAAGAAAGAAAAAACAATCAGGAGCGTGTTTATCAGAGGTTTGGTCCCAAAATCCAAACTACTAAAAGTATCTAGTCAAGATTTGAAATGACACATGGTCTTGTTTCAACATCCCAAACACTAATTTATCTCTTGTTACCCCTCCGAGCCAAAGCATATTTGTTTTCTAAAAACAACACAAAAAAAAACAACAAAAACAAAATAGGAACCCTAAGTAGGAACCACCGCTAAACCGACAGGAAAAGCAATGCAAACAACACATGCATGAAGTTGGGCAACAATGAAAGAAAAAAGAAAAGAAAATTTGCAAAAGGCAAGTGAAGGAAAGAGAGACAAAAGATCTCCAGATTTTACAAGGAAGGCACAAAAGTGCAATAAGGATTAATGTATAAGACAAAAGGAGTAGAGCCCGACCCAAGAGTTGAAAGGAACAAAAAGTACACGCAAGACTCTCAAGGTTCTTATTCAATGTAAACCTTAAACACTCTTTGAGCCTCTCTAATCCTTTCTTTCATAGCCCTCTTACTCCTGACCACGCTACAAGTCCAATAAAGCCCATGTGGATCAAGGAATGACTAATTTTGCTTTTAAGTTGGGATTTTGGAATGGAACCCACACACACTTGTGATTTTTAAAAAATAATATAAAAAAAGAGAATCCTCGAGGTTTTGCACTTGCACATTTGAGAAGAAAACTCATCCGACCAGGAGCTTGTGGAAAATGCCCAAAGACAATTGTGATAGTAGGGTACATCTGATGTTAGTTGCTCATGCAGACTCCGTAGGATTCCTTTTTAATCCAAGGGTAGCCTTTGTTGTATAAATTCTTTCGAAATCAGCCCATGTCATCAAGTTTCAGCGGGATTGATAGACCCTTAGCATCACTCTATAATCTTAAATCAGGAAAGTTTCACTTGGTCACATACCAAAGTGTGACAATCCATTTCCATCCTTCAATGGGGCACATGATCGATCCCAAACATCCTTTGTCATCATGAAATGTACTCTCTCAATGGTTCCTCATGTCCTTGTCAATTAGCTTTAAGTTAGCCTTTGTTTTTAGCCTTTCTTTGTTTGTTGCATAGGCGGGTCTAAATTTCTCCCTCAAATCAAGCCATAGATCAATGGATCTCGATGGCAGAGATTGAAACCACTTCAATGTAGTGGACTTTAGTGATAATAGAAATGTGCGACACATTATCGATGTTGAAGCTCCTTTGTACAGCAACACGGATTCGAATGCCAACAAATGATCATTTGGATCAGATGATCCATCATACAACTCCATTGTTGGAAGTTGTCTCGACTGCTTTAGGACTTGAAGCTCCACTAAGAGTTTTAAAAAAGACATGTTGAAAGGAATCACTTCGTCAAAATCTACTTCTTCCACCCCCTCCTTGGCGAGGTGATAGTGATCGAAGACTCTTTTTTTTTTTGTATTTTTGTGGAATTTGCAATTTTGATTTGCTCATCTTATTATTGCTATGCTTTTTCTTTGCCTGTGAATCTCCTTTATCTTCTATTGCTTTCGAATGCTAATTATGTGTGTCATCCTTTTTTGTTCGTAGATCTGCAATCAATTATTGTTGTTCTTCCAACACTACCTTCTATTGTTTAAGCATCTCTATGAGTGTCGTCCTTTTTTGCTCGTGAATGGTGTGCTTTCTTCCATCATTGGAAAAGTTGTGGCTTTAGTCACATGTGAAGAGTGTATTGTTGCTACTAAAGCTTTCTTACTTCGCGTGCTCACCATAACAAAGAGCCAAAAAGTACAGATCCTTTTATCCTATTCCCATAGACGATGCCATTGTTATGGTGTAGGACACAGTGTGAATTGGCACGTGCAATGTTGGATAGATTTGAAAGAGAAGGAGAGAACGAGAGAGAGAAGTCAAATAGTTTAAAGAGAGTTTGAGAATGCTCGTAGTGTTGAGTTTTGCTATTCTGTCCTAAGTTACTAAATATGATTACAAAATACATATTTATAGTGTATGCCTATGTGGTGTTATTATCCATGTGGCTTATGCAAGTATTTGCGTTAAATATCCTATTATGAGGTTTACATCGGATGTGCCTAAAGTTGGCTTGCCATTAGGGCACCTTGCTTTGGTCGGCTTCTTGATCATGTAGTTGGCTTGTAATCTTTGAGTTGGTTTAGGGATCTTTTTCCAAATTTGATATATATTTTTAATTTAATGATTTATTGAAAGACTCTTTTATCCCTAATCTTCTTAATTCAATCCCTGAAATATAGTAAAATATTTTCTAATCAATTTTGAATTCATCAATTGTAATTAAATATTATCCAATAAATTTTAAATTTATCTCATTAAGGAGATAAAATGCTTTATTTTTAGCTAACAGAATGTTGCTTTGTAATGCTTTATGATGGAAATGCAACGAGACATCTTGGACTTCGTTTTAGCACTTCATGTGTAAAAGTTGAGTGGTATTAATATATTTTTTCCTTGTCTTTCAAAAAAATTACTCTAATTATATTTAATAAATTGATATCGTAATTATATTTTATCCAATATTAGAACATATATAGACTTAGTAAAAAAAAAAAAAGAACATGTATATCTTTTATCAAGATTAGAACAAGTATATCTAATAAAATTTTAAAATATTTTTTATCTTATTAGAGTAAATTATCGGATATTTAAATATATTATAGTGAAATGTTGAGCATTAAAAATATTATAGCTTATTAAAGTAACTTATCAAATATTTAAATATTTTTTTATAAAGTATATATTTCATATTTATTAATATTTAAATAAGAAAAATATAAAATATAAAATAATTAATTTAAATCTAAAACCATTAAAGATGGGAGTCTAGTTTTATAGTAAATATTCATAATAATGGTTCTAAAAAAATTATAATAATGGGGTGAGTAAATTTTAAACTTATATAATTTCTCACTCGCATAATCAATATGCAATAAATATATATTTTTATAAATTAACTTTAATATATTTGTTTTCTCATATTATGTAAAAATTAAAACTAATATAATTTATGATATTGAGTAACTAATTTAGTATTATCTGGTAATAAAAATATTTTTAAAAAATTAATTCTAATAAAATTATATTATATTTTATGTAAAATGATTTATGGGTAAAAATGATATTATAGGATTGAAAAAAATGATTTCTAAGTAAAAATGATATCATAGGATTTTAAAAAAAATGATTGCTAAGTAAAAAAAAAATGATATTAATGGTCTCTTCCATAACTATAAATATTATGATATTATTAAGTCTTTGGTATGCAATTGTAATGGTGGAAATGGGTTGGGCTCTACCTAAGCCAAACTTGATCCTGTTACCCATCATGAGCCTATTTGTAGGCCTGAGTTTGACCTTTATATACACTCATTAGCCTATTTAAATGTTTGTTTCATATTAAGTAGTGTAAAAAATATTGTTATATTACTTTTTAAACAAAACCAAACATTTTTATTAAAGAACAATATATTGACAAACATTACATATGACATGCTACCAAAGTCTTTTAAGTCTGACCAAAAGAAAAGAATGTATATCCCTCCTACTCATCTTTGTTTATACGAACTAACCTATTTCAAACAATAATTAAAATTATTCAAATCATCAAAATACTATAATAATTTTGTAATTGGAATAAAATAGTTTATAATATTATATATCATATTAATAATAATATTTTTATTATAAAATATTGTTGTTAAACGGGTCGGTCCTTTAGGCTTAATAGGCTTTTAAAAATTAGTTTTAAAATAGAATCAAAATATTACTTTGTAGTATTTGATATGCAATCGTCTTAATTATTCGCAAAAGGAACCTTTTCCCCTCTGATGGTTTGCCCATAAGAAGGATTGTTTCACGTAAATGATATTTGTAGTCTCATCGTAAAGAAATTTTATAGAATTAATTTTAATAAAAATATATTTGATCAATTAATTTTAATATATCTAGGAGTGGGTATATGAAAAAGATGATGGTACTCAGAAACCAAGAGGGGGGTGAATTGGTTTTCAAAACAAAACAAACTTTTAAAACGAGAGTTGCAAAAACTTCTTTTGCATGGACCGTATCACAAAACTTTGATAAATCGGACTTAATCAATACTGAATCAATCCACCCTTTACAGGAGATATTTTCTTGTTAAAGTTCTTTCTTGTTAAAGTTCTTTCTTTCAAAAAGATATTTTCTTAAACCTTTATAAATTGATTAAGACCAGAATGAAGAAGAAAGATAAGATCAAAAGAAGAAGTACACAACCTTTTTATGTTGGTACTTTCTATCACTAGAGAAGCTAATCTAGTTATCTAATCCAACCCAAATTAGATTTTCATTATGCATATAGAATTCACACAAGCAACCATAAACAATCTCAGTTCCCACCCCAGAAAAAAAAATACTTAGGCACCTAACACTAGGGTGTCCTCTGTGAATAAGAGCCTAAGAGAACCTATCCTTAGCTCGAACTAGAAATACCTATTCTAGCATGTCTTCAAAAATTCATGCACAAACAAGAGATCTGTGGAACCATGCACAAAAAACTAGAGTCAAAGATAGACACAATCTAATCAGTCTTTTCTGCAAAACCTTGCTTGACTGAGTATGGTGTCTTCTTGAACTCAAGAAAGTGTCACAACTCACTTATCACAAAAACAACTTCATAATCAAAGATTTGAAGTTGTGAGTTACTGTTTTGAAGCACTTTTCTTCTCTTTTTTCTTTAACTAACAACAACACGTGATCCTAGCTCTTTTGAAGCTTAAAATATTGTGTTATTAGAGAGAACACAAAAGGTGATTATTTATGGAGAAAACAATTATAACCGCCTGTAATCGATTAAATCTACAAGGTAATCGATCAATTAAATGAAGTAATCAATTAGATTATTTTTTAATCAATTAAAGTGTTTTTCCAAACACTAGAAACAACTCAAGAACAATGTAATCGATTAGATACTCAAAGTAATTGATTAAAGTGTTATTGTTTACTTTTGAAACACTTATAGAAAGAGAAGTAATCGATTATATCACACGGTAATCGATTAAAGCATAGACTTATGAATAAATCAATCATTGTCTCAAAAAAAGATGTGTAATCGATTACGATTAAGTTTTAATCGATTAAATCAATACAAGACGTAACTCTGCAAGCTTAAAACAACTTGTGTAATAGATTACGATAAGGTTGTAATTGATTAAAATAGAGAGTTTTGCCTTCTGAAGAAATTTTCTAACTTTAGAAATTTTCTTCTCACTCACTCATGATGATGCATGATGCACACATGATATGATAAAGACTAAGATGTAACATTCAATATAACAACCAATACAAATGCTACTGAAGAGAGTTGGGCATGTAAAAGACAAAATTTCTTCAAGCTTCAAGCTTAAGTCTTCATATATCTCCCCTATCTCTAACAGTATATAGATCCAGGTCTGCGAACCGGCGGGTTAAGTTTGCGGATTAGGTGGATAATGAGTCTCTCTTTTTAAAATCCATATAATTATATCAATGTTTTTAGTATGACCAATTAGGTCCAGGAACCTAGCAGGCTTTACCTATGGCTTACCGGTTTAATTCACCAGTCCATTCTACAAGTATTGTTAATTTGTTATGTTAAGATCAAGGTTATCAAACTCGAGAGTTTATGTAGGTTCGTGAGAGTTCCATACACTCGACTCATGGGCTCACCTTGTAGACTCGTAAGAGTCCACTTCATATAAAAATAATAATAGAATATCTATAAATAACATATCAATTAAACATTTCATCAATATAATAAAAAAAATAGTAAATCATAAATTTCACAATACTTAAATAGTCAAGTCTAGTAATGCATCACTACTAGATAATAACTTGCAGATGTTATAGTAGTGATAGATCATTCCCATCGAGGGTTTGATGTTATTAGAGAACAAGAGTCTAATGTTATTAAAAGTAGAATTTTTTGATTCGGGAACAACACATTAAATGGAGGTATGTTGAATACTAAACAGACAGAAAACAACCCAAAATGACTTACATTTTATTATAATTTTTTTAACTTGCTGACTTGCTGATTCGGTGGTAAACTCAAGAGTTTTCCGAGTTTACTTAGAGTTTATAAATTCTAAGAAAGTCTACTAAAAAGAGAGTTTACACACGAGTCAACTCACAGAGGCTAAGTGGACTTGTAAACTTGTACGAGTTAGCGAGTTAACACGAAAGTTTGATAACCATGAGTAAGATTTTGATTTTTAATTTAGGTTGCTATTGTTATGTTTAAAATGTTGAAATATTTTAGTGTTGTATCTTAAAATGAAATAAAAAATGTAGGCTTTGCGAACCAGACCTTAAATGGGCCGGACCAGCCCATATACCCACCCCTAAATATAGTCATATTTATGTAAAAATGATTTTATAGAACTTAAAAGTAAAAATAAATATTATTGAAATTTTGACTTGTATTTGTGTTAACTACTTGGAGAAAATTATGGCCGTCTATAACGGTCTTGAACATGAACGATGTTTGTTGTCTCTATCATATTTAAAATTATTTTAATTTAGGACATTATTGAGTTTTTAGTATGTTATTTGTAATCACTACTATAAAAAATAAAATTAATTAAAAATTATTTTTTTATAAAAACATATTTAATAAATTAATTTTAAACATAGAACTTTATAATAAATATATTAATTATTTAGATGTAAATTTATTTTTTAGTATAAATTTTAAACCTTTAATAAAGATAGAAATCAATAGAATATTTATTTATGTAATTATTTTAGTTTTTGTATATGATTTTTAACTGAAAATAAGTTTATACAATTTAAAAGTAGAAGTAAGTTAATTAGAAACCAAACCAGTTAAGATTCAAACGCTGATACAAAGATTTGAACTTGATTGGGTAATATTTTACTATATTTTAGGGATTGAATTTAAAAGATTAAGGACAAAAGAGTCTTTTGATAAATTATTAATTAAAAATCAAAATCAAAATATCAGATTTGCAAAGTGATTCGTGGTCTTTAATTGAAAAAATAAAAAAATTATGCTTATTATTCCTAAATTTAGGAGTGTATTTTTTGTAGTCCTTAAAATTTAAAAATATATTTTTTAGTCCTTCAATTTTGATAAATTATATTTTTAATTCTTGATATAATAAATTGATATTTTATAACATTCTTTGGCATTTTGTAATGGTTTTTAATATTTTCTGATAATTGTAAAATATAAATTCAATCAACTAAAAATAAAAATTAATTTATGAAAGTTAAAAACCATGACAAACTTTTAATTTATCACATAGAATAAAAAATAATTTATCAAAATTTAGGGAAAAATAATTTTTAATTTTAGGAAATAAAAAAACACATCCTAAAGGACTAAAATACTTAAGTAAAAAAATTAAACCAAATAATCTGATAAGTAAACCGTTCGGTTTTCCCAATTATCTATATGAATTCGTTATCTAAGATTATTTTGTTGATTTTTAAAAATAATTTATTTTGTTCCTTTTGGTTACATGATTTGTTTCAACGGGCGACCAGTTTTCGAAAGCCATTACTCTCGTCGCTTGCTCTCTCCGCAGTTTCTACCTTTTTCCTTCGCTCAATTCCCGCCACTTTTCTGCTAATAACAGAGGTACCTCTTCTCTTTCGTGGAATTTCACGTTTTTGTTCCTTCTCTCTCTTCTTCAGCTTCTGCTTTCTCCCAGTCTCTCTCTCTCTCTCTCTATTATGGTAACTGATGCTTTTTGAACTAGTTTTTGCGTTTTCTTGTTTCCACTATAGGTTTCGAGTTTTAGGTAATGGAGTTTTTTTCAGTTATTTAATTATTACTATTTGGGTGTGTGTGGTGAATACGCATGGAAATTCTATGCATTTTGTGATGGGGTGTTTTGGCGTTTTTTCATGTTGGTAATTGTATTGATCTAATAACGGTTTGTGGGTTTAGTTTTTTTTTTAGTCTTACTTCTAAACTTTTGGAGTTTTAGTGGGGTTTTTTGACGATTGCTATGTCGAATTTGAGTGTGTTTTAGAAAGTGATGTGCATTGCTTTGTTGATTTTGATTTTTTGCTTTGGAGGTGATTCTAGAAGGCTATATGGCTGAGGAGAAATCAGAGCAGCATTGTTCGGAGAATAAGCAAACTAATGCTAATTCCAGCTCTTCTGTATCAGAAGGCAGTGGCAGTGCTATGCCCAAGTCATCAACGGAACGTAAATCAGCATTGCCATCTAATCGGTAACATTTTTGTTCAAGTTTTCTTGTTCTTCACTTTCACATCATTCAGTGTGCTGTATTTTTTGTTTGCCTATTTGTTATTGCTTAATTTCGCATTTTGTAATAGTAGCTGATTTTACTTTTTGCTTTGGAGAATTTCTCTTTTTCTTCTTTTTTGAATCATTTTCTACAATCATTGTGCACTGAATTTTGTTGTGAATGGTTTCACTCTACGCAGGAGAACCACTGGCCCTGTTAGGCGTGCAAGGGGTGGTTGGACGGAAGAGGATGTTAGTCTCTGGGGGAGATTTATTCTTTACTTACTAAGCATGTTTCGATTAAAGTTTGCAAACCTAAGTTTGGGTTAAACTTAAGTTTGCAAAAGCATCCCAAATCTTACTTTTCCGAATCTGAGTTTCCAGGCAAAATATCAAACATACTGTTAGAGAGTAACCAAACATGATCCCAAAATTATTTCTCTCAACACATACAAAAATGTTGATATATTTATGGTTTACTTAGTTGTGAATGGAGTTCGAGATATTTGTTCTCATTACTACTTGTTTTTCCATTGGTAATTGGATTTAGTGCTTTCTTCAACTTGCTGCAGGATGACACATTAACGAATGCTGTTCAAGTTTTTAATGGCAAGAATTGGAAGAAAATAGGTATATACTTTTATTTGCTAAGTAGTGATGACCTTTTATGTTTTAATTTAAAAGTTTATGTTGTTATTGCATCCTGGTGAAATGAAAAGTTAGTCAAGTGATTGTTACAATGTAATGAATGTTCGAACTTACTCGAGATATTTGAATTGAAGGACTAAGAATGTTTATTTCTAAAATAAATTGCACAGTAACAAAACTATTTTGCGAAGTTCCTTGTCAGAGTTTTCCATTTGCAGAGCAGACTCATCCATCTCTTGTCTGAAAATATGAAGTAAAAAAAGACTAGTATGTAATTAAAAAAAGACTCGAGGATAAGTTTGTTAATGTAAGTAAAAAAAGTCAGAATGAAATTACAGAAACAAATTCCTAAATCTCTATTTGCTTCTTTCCTTGATGTTTGGATAAATTGTTTTTCTGTGAATGAGAATTATTATGTGTGTAAACCAATGGAATTAGTTCGGGTGAGTATAATCAGTATATACATAAGATTTTCGGTACTGAGTGCTTACTGAAAGCATTATGCTTTTTTCATGAAACCAATTTGAAATGTGGCTTGCAGCTGAGTTTTTACCGGGTAAATCAGAAGTTCAATGTCTGCACAGATGGCAAAAAGTTCTTCATCCAGAACTCGTTAAAGGACCTTGGACTCAGGAGGTTGAAACCTAGTCCTTATCTTTTCTATTTGTTAGACAATCCTAATCAATTATTAACTTCTCTTGCTTGGCCCACACAGGAGGATGATAAAATAATTGAAATGGTGTCTACACATGGACCTAAAAAATGGTCTTTGATATCTAAGTCTTTGCCTGGTCGAATAGGAAAACAGTGCCGAGAACGGTAGGTTAACTGAAGTTTTTGTGAAATTCTTATATATGTATATATATTTATTATAATTAATCCTTTGTATTTATAAATACTAAACTTCATCTATGATTCATTGGATTGTTTAGCCTTCAAAGTTTTAAAAGCCTTAAATTTCATCTGCATGTTCCTAAGTTTAAGAGGATAACTCATATTTTAGATTGTGTTAGGAGTCCCACATTCAGTAGAATAAACTACTTGATGTGGTACTTAAGCCTTGTAGTTCTCCCACCTAATGGACTAGTCTTTTGGGTTGGACTCTCCTCTTGTGCTTAGATCCTAACGATTGATGCTTTTTGTTGAGAGTCAGACCATGGAAAGGGCTAGCTACCTATAGGCTAGATTAAGGTGCAAACCGAACACTGATTGATGAATTAAGTCGTCCAAGGGAAAATGGCTACCACTGGGTCAGTGTCGATAGAGTGAAAGCTGCAGTGGACGTCGACCCTTAAAAGGGGTTGACAATGTTAGTAGTCCCATATTGAGTAGAATAAACTACTTGATGTGATACTTTTAAACCTTGAGATTCTCCCACCTAATGGACTAGTCTTTTAGGTTGGGCTCTCCTCTTGTGCTTAAGTCCTAACAATTGGGTTATCAAGAAAATCTTCTTTGCAGCCCACATTTTTCACTCTATTTTCCTTGGTTGTCTCCCTCTTTATCAATGGATCAACTTCTTCGTCCATCATAACTTTTCAATCTTTGTTTCTCTTGCTATCTTTGCTTCATTTTTGCTTTCTTCTCCACTACAAAGAGTGTGATTCTTGATTATTGAACCTTCTTCTTTACTTTTGTTTTCTGATTTCAAGAATTGCAATGGGTCATCATCACTCTCAAAATTGCTACCCTTCAAGTTAGTTTCCTGTTTTGTGCTTCCGTCAGAGGTGGCTAGTTCCACCTTTCTGGTCCAAGAACAAGCCTTTGCTTCACTGCATTCTGACCCATTTTCCTCCATGCTATTTTTGTATTGCTGAGTCAAATGAGGATCAACCTCTTCATTATTTGAGGATCTTCCACAGCATATGTTTTAGCTCTAAAATGTTGGTCCTCTCTTTCAAGAACACTATGCAACTCTCCTTTTTGTTGATGTGGTTTTCCTTCTTAATTTGTTCTTCTTGCTTCAAGATACTCAATCTTTCAAAGACGTGGTTACCATAGCGATCTCCGAATCTTTTGATCAATGCTATGGAAAATGACTCCCAATCTGAATTTGGGTTCATTTGGCTTCAAATGTAGAAACAATGCATCACAATATCCTCCATGCACATGAATGCATATTGCAGCTTATGGAATGAAGGAATTTCTTGTACCTCGATAGAGTGTTTCAGCCCTAGAAATCCAACCAATTGGGTCTTCCCCCACGAATGCTCGTAGCTCCCCCTTACCCCAAATTTGTGCTTCCTCCATTTATAACACTGGCTCTCCCTCGAAGACCCGACAGGTCGGACCAAATGTTAGGAACCAAGAATTGAAATGATGAAGAAAAGAAAAAACTTTATTGAATAGTAAGAAAAGAACAAAAAATAGGAGAGAAAACTCTCCTCCAAGGGTTTCCCCTTCACAATGGATTTCTCCTTTCACAAAGAGTTAATGCTCAATTTACAATGACAACAAATTTTGCCTCTCTCATATCCTTCTTCCCCTATATATATCTAATAAGCCCCCCTAACTAAGTAACTGACTGACTGACTTATTAATAGCTAACTAACTAACTGACTGACTGACTGACTCGTTAATAACTAACTAAGTGACTCATTAATAGTCTAACTATCTTAACTAGCTCTCCCTTCTCCTTATATCTTAACAGATTGTATTATAAGATTTGACTACAACTCTTAGCTTTGTATATGGGTTACTCAAATAATCAAATTATGCTAGCTTTGTTATTTTTGCGTTTCATTTTTCCTGTTATAACTTATTCTGTTGATTATTGAATCTTCATGAAAACCAAAAATATATAGGCATTGGCTTTGGTATACATGCTCGTTATCATGAAATTGGTTTCAAACATTTACAGATGGTGCAATCATCTTAATCCTGACATAAAGAAGGATCCCTGGACTCAGGAGGAGGAATTAGCCCTTATGGATGCTCATCGTATACATGGCAACAAATGGGCTGAAATAGCTAAGGTTCTTCATGGAAGGTATACTTTCCAATTAATTCTTTCGCTAGCATAAATGAAATTAAAGTCAAAATTAATATTTAACAAGTATCACAGAATGCTGTCTTTATCATATTATGCTAATTGTGAAGTATGATTTTAGGGTATTCTTTTTTCTTTCTAAATAATAAAATTAATCAGAGGATGTATTCTAGTTACACTCCATTTGAATGAAATTTTTGTTCACCCACCCACCTGCCACCCCTACAAAGGAAAAAGACACGGAAAATGCATAATGATGAAGAAAAATGCCATAGCAATCATTACCCTATTTATCTATTGAAAACAATATTGATCTTACTTTAATAGTTGTTAAATTTAAAGGTTTAAATATGTTTTTAATCCCTATAATTATTGTTAAATTTGGTTTTAGTCCTCTAAAAAATTGTTATGATGGTTTTGGCCCTTGTAAATTTTAATTTGTTTTAGAATGATCTATCACTACACTTGTTGATGATGTGGCAACGGTATGCCTAAATGCATGCCATGTCAGCAATAAAGTGGTGATACTTGATATGGACCATTTTCAAGTATTTTAATTTCTATGAGGAACAAAATCTACTAAATAGTTTTTAGAGGACTAAAACCAAATATGGCCATAGTTACAAACATATTTTAGCCAATTGTAAATGGCAACTAGCTTCTTCCACTTGTGAGTTTGTCCTTTTCTAGTTTGCATATACATATAACTTTTTATATTCTTCCTGTCATGGTTTTTGACAGAAACTGGTTTAGGATTTGTGTGTTTTGAAAACATCCAGTCTTTGTTACAGAAAGAATACCCTCTGAGCACTGTCAGCATGATAAAAGGGCCAGACGTCACTAATGTATAATGGATCCTCTCTCTACTCCCCTTGTACTCAAGAGACCTGGACTTTCCCTCCTGATTTCCACTCTAAAACCAAAGATGTTCTCTATTCTTTCCTTCCTATTATTTTACCCTCTCATCACTCCCCTTCTAACTAATACAACTAACTATCTTCCTATTATTATAACCGAAGATTGGCCATTCTCGTTAATCAGGGTATGCTAATAGTTTCCATGGACTACTAATTTCTGATGACATTTCTTCATTGTTTGTTGTTTAAATCCCTCACATGCATTGATCAATCTTCTCAATTTCATTAAGAACACTTTTTTTTTTTAATTTGGTACCATTTATAAATCACATTATTGAAATTTGTAAAACGGATCACTACAAAATAACAAAAATACTCATCTATGTACCAGTTGTATGATTTTTTTTTTCAATATTTTCTGGTATATTGAATTATATTTGTGATAAAATGCTTATATACATTGTATATTTAATTTTTCTGCAGGACTGATAATTCAATAAAGAACCATTGGAATAGTTCTTTGAAGAAAAAGATGAATTTCTATTTGGCTACGGGAAGACTTCCCCCCATTGTATCATCATCCAAAACTACAGACATTAATCTGGGTAACAGTGATAAGAATCAACTAGAGTCCTCAGAAACAGTTAGAGAGTTCGGTGATTCTTCAAATGTTCCTGCAAAAGGGTCTGCTGATTCTGACTGCATAGAATGCAATAGATCATCCAACAAAGGTTTCAGCTGTAGTAACTTAGAACCAGTGTTTGGAGATTATTTTAGAATAAACAGTGAGCCAAAATTTGAGAATCCTGGACTCAATGACAACCCAAGAGTTGATCATTGCATGAGTAATGGTGAAAAGAAGAGTTGCAGTTTAACCAGAAATTTTTATTCAAAGGAAAGTCAAACCCTTGGTTCTTTTTGTTATGAACCAACACTTCCTTTAGATTCTTATTATTCTAATATCTCTGGCCTGCAGCAAAATGAGTTATTTGCTTCGCCAATGATGTCATCTGTTGGTTACTTAACTCCACCTCCGGTGAAGGGAAGTGAATTATGCTCAGAATCTCCTGAATCAATATTGAAAAAGGCAGCTAAAACTTTCCCCACTCCTTCCATCTTGAGAAAGAGGAGTGTAGTCAAAAGACCTGTCACTCCTAGTGCGGTTGCAAAAGGAGTTAATGATTCACATGCTTATAATGAACAAGAGAGAACAAATGATATTACTGGTTCTGAAGTTGTGCGGTTACCTGTGAGTCCAGTAAACAATTGCTATGGGAGTAACATTCCCCATAATAAGGCATTCAACACAACTTCTCCATACCGATCAAGATCCAGGCAAACAGCTATTAAGTGTTTGGAGAAACAACTTGATTTTGCATTTGAAAAAGAGAAGCATGCTCGTAAGATGAAAAAATGTGATGACTGAAGGTTGTCTTCATAAAATTAAATTGGCAGAGACATAGTTCGTAAGTTGTAAGTCCTTCTTACTTATCGTCCTATAATTGTTCATTTTTTGGAAGGACAGTTCGTTCTCATATAGGAAAGAGACCTGACTAGAAAACTTAATTCACTAGGAACAGAAGGTCTTGATGATATTAGTTGCAGTTTAATAATGCCATAGAATATTTTCATTGTATTAGCAGGAAAATATTCATGTGTGTTGTGAATGTTTGGTGACAATGAATGAATTGAGAAAATTAGTTTTTTTTCTTTCTCTTCCTTGTTCAGTCCACTTGGTAATAGTCTTCTTAAAATGTTAATGCAACTTTTATGGAGCTAGAAAAAAAGGTGTATTTGAATATGATTTTCTTATTTTGTTTCACTATAAAAAGTCATTATAAATATCCAATTGTTACCCTTGCATTCCCTGTTACCTTTTCAATTATCTAATCTAACATGGCATATTTAGTTTTTTTTTTTTACCTGAATTTTGATAACTACTCCTCTGAATTGCAGGGACCACCATTGGTCTTCCCCTTGAAGCTGACTAAATTTTTCTCATAAGTGGTTGACCACAGTTAGCCAATTTTGCAAGTAATTATACTCCATGGATGGTGACAAGCAGAAGCTGTTGGATACGTGTAGATTAAGAGTTTTTGATAGATTCCATTTAATTGTTGATATGTAGTTTTATATATTTTTATACTGCGCACACAAGTTTTGCACAAATTTATACTCCTAGAATAACAAATATTTGGAAAGTTATTGGAAAGTTTCATAACAAATTTTCATTTAGCATCTTTTCTTTAAATATAGAATTACACTACATTTAGTAATGTAACCCTTGTTTTATTTAGTCAGGTAATGTAGTACTTGATTGAAGCACTAGGTAAGGTTGACAGTCACACTCTACCAAGTCTAAGTTTTATTTATTTTTTTCATTCATGATTATACATTTATAAAAGATCATCTCAAATGAAATGAAAATTCAATTTTATTACAATAATAAATTTTAATTATATATTTTATACTAAGTGGGGGATCCATTCAAAAAATAAGCATTTAAATGAATTAAATAAGCAATAAATACTAACAATATTTTTTGTAAAATATTATATATTATACATTCTTATACTATTATCACAAGGCTTTCAAGTTTCGATACAGCTTGTCCATACCGATTAAGATCCAAGCAAGCCATTATTAAGATGAAAATAATCTAGTGTTGTGATGAATGAAGATTATCTTAATAAATCCAAATTGGTAGAGACATTTTCACACCCCTTTAACACAATAAAATTGTGATTCCGTTGTGTATTTTTTTCTACTGCAACACTGCATTTATTAACTAAACACTTTTTTAAACATAATGACTCAACATTACTTTTTTCTTATATGCATAACAATCAAATTAAATATGGATGCAATCCAAACTATTTATCTGTCGATGCGATCTCAATCATTGATATGACTCATGAAAGAACAATATATCATCTAATATAAATAGCGGTAGGGGTTTGATGCAACTCAACATCTTTGCTTCTTGACATTCACCATATTGCTTAAAACATGGAGAATGTATTTGTTGTTGTGTATTGCGATGGTGACATACTTTCATCATCTGAAGGGATATTGTTTGAATGCCCTAGTGGTCCTAAAGTCGTTATAATAAGTGAGGACATGTCACTTGATGCTTTAAGGAAAACAATTATGGACGCCATTGGTGATTGCAAAATTTATATTGATTTTTTTACTGCCAACATGTTTATGCAAGTGATGGTTGTGTTGAATGCGAGTGTATGAATCTTAAACGCAAGGATGATGTAGAAAAAATGTTTTTAATCTTTTTGAAATTTAGTAGCAAAGGTTGATTGAGTTGAATGCAATTTTTGGCTGATCTTCAAATGAAATCCTTGTCCTGCTCACAAACCAAGGAAACCAAGATCTGCTGATGAGATCATTGCTCTAATCCGTGATAAATTTGTTTAGTCATGTTTTTACTTTATAAAAATCATACACGAGTTTTTTTTTTCTATTTTAAAGAAAAGTTTGTATTATTAGTACTTCTTTAGTTGTTGATGTTTGTTTTATGAATCAATTGAAGAAACTGTTGTTATAGTAGAAACAAGTTGTTTAGATGTTAATGAATGCAAGAAAAAAAGTAATTCAACCACAACATAAACTAGAAAAATTAAAACAACAAAAGTTGTACACACTACATCCAACCATAAAAAGATAATAAACAACAACAACTTCCTCTGCCACCCTTTCCACCATCCTTGGTTGTCCTCTTCTACTATTTTCGTGTGTCTGAGTTGCACTCAGCTGTCAATTGCAAAGCTTGTTGTATGATCTGATGATGACTCGTGTCGTCTGGAACAACTCTAAGGTCCAACAAGCTCTGCATAGCTCCTAACACCATCTAGAATTAATCCTACAATAATAATTACAATTAGCAACTATTTTTCAGTGACAATTTAGGAAAGAGAAATCAACAAAATCCAATTTGCATTAGCTAGCAAGAGTAGTCTCCACCTGGTAGATAGTCTGCCAGTAGCTGCCCAGGCTGTGGCTGTACTGGGATGGGCAGTAAACATATATGCAAGACCACGTGGTGGTTGTCTCTCCTCAGGTGGAATGACATGGGGATGGGAAACCTTGTAAAACCAAGGCATATAGTCAGAGTTGCAACAAGGTGGGTGTGCATTGATGCAGTCACTCTATGATGCCTCTTTGCAACATCTTCCCCTTCCTACGAGGGGCCTTCAGGGGGGGGGCGGTGTCCAACAACGTGTGACCTCTACTTTGTGCGAGCCATCTAAAAAAAAGAAATAAGTCAGTAATCCTTCATAATAAACAATTATATTTAACTAAGAAAATAAAATAGAAAAACATTACATTTGTCTAAAAGTAATGAAAAACAAAAACAAAACACGCAACTGAATCACGCCTGTTGTGTGTTTGGACAAAGAACACAACAGAATCATGACTTCATTGTGTGTCTTGACAAATCAACAACAGAATAACAATTCCATTTCGGAATTTGAAAGTTAAAAAATACACAATGGAATCACAACCCCGTTGTGTCCTTCATCAGATAAAAAAAAAGCAAAAATAAATCATGATTTTGTTGTGTATTTCACCAAAACACACAAAAAAATCTCAATTCCATTGAACACAAATACACAAAAAAAATATACCAAAAAAAAGTGTTAGGCAACAAGGATGGAAGAAGCAAAGGAGAAGGATTTTGGGCGAGGGTGTTGGATGAGAATGGAAGGAGAAGGGAAGGCAATGGATAGGAGTAGGAAGAGGGAGAAGGGAAGGGCACATATGGGGGAGAGGGAGAAGGAGAAGGGCACTGATGGCAAGAGAGGAGGACAATGGGGGAAAAGAAAGAGAAGGGGGGTACGGGGAAGAAGGAGGGGTGGAAAATTTTGAAGTTTGGGGCATAATGGTAATTTCAAGGGGAGTAGGTGCCAAAAACAATTTGTGTAGGGGCCAATAATGATTCTCATCAACAAAATAGCTTTTGTTACCCATGTCTTTTTAATTCCAGGCTTGACCAACATTTGACAATCCATTTCAAACTGAATGGTTATAGAAGCAAATAACACAAGAAAGGGAGGGGGGGGGGGGGGGATTGAATTGTGTTTTTAGAAATTTCAAACTTTCTCTTAGACTAAAATCACATTTATTGTTTGATGTGGATTTACCTAAAAACAAATAAGGGATATTATGAAAACTTTATCAGGCGATGGGAAAACAATTTTCTTAATAGATAAAAAAGAGATGTAAGATCCAAAAACAAATTTGAACCCTTTGTTAGTCAACACAAAGAAAAGAAATAAAGAAAAAAACACAAAAATTCGAACCCTTTGTCAGTCCACACTCTTCACATGAGAGATTGGTTATTTTGGCGATATCAACAGTTGAAGTTGTTTTACTATGATTTTGGTTACGTTCTCTATCATGGATTTCATTTGTGTTTGTTGTTTGAGGGATTCATGTAAGTGTATTCTTTGGGAACGTCCTTTGGAGAGGTGCAGTTGCTATGACAACCTTGCTCACTACCTGCTACATCTTCTGTAAGTTTCTTTACTTTGGTTGTGGTTCCATTGACATAGTATCCTCCTGCCGAAGTGCATTTATCATTCTTCTATATTCATCAGTTGTTCCTTTTATAAACATGGAGATTTGGGTGTAATTGGAGTAACTGTGGCAAGGAAAAATCCTAAGTTAAGCTTTATTATACATCTCTCATGCATCAAAGAGAGACTCAGATGTCATTTGTTGGAAGCTAGTTATCCTTTCCTTGATAGCTTTGATTTTTTATTTCGGAAAGAATTGTTTGAAGAACTCATCTTTGATTTGCTCCCTTGAGGTTAAAAGATGGTGTGGTTGAGAATTGAGCCCTTTAAGTTCACTTCCCCCTAATGAAAAGGGAAAAAGTAACATCTTGATGTGAGTGTCTTTGATACTGGGTACTCTTACCAATGTGCATATTTGTTGGAATCTCGTAAGGTGGGTATGCGGTTCTAGAGTGTTGGATCTCATAAATTGAGTGTTATGGAGAGTATTAATGATTCCACTAGGAAAATTTACTTGATGCTCTCCCGTGTCTGTGTCTGGTGGACAAATAGGTTCATTTATATCTATGCCTTGGTGGACTTCTAATTTGGCCACTATTGAGTCTTCAACCATTTTTATAATTATGTGCAATACTAAAGAAAGAAATATTTCTTATTCCTTTCTAAAGAAGGGGTAAGTGTTTTGGACAACACCATATAATAACTAAATAGAAAATTTATATAAAGAATAAAGTATTTAGCCTAAAATTTTCCAATTATATTTTTTTTTATTAAAACGAGTCAGTAGAAATATTTTTAGAAAAACAAAATTTAAGAGATAAGAGATAATATTAAATTATTAAAAATAAGCAATTTTTTTTCTTCGAAAAATCAATAGGAGTGGTTATAGATATATTTTTCGTGAATTTGAATATTTAAAATGGGAAGAGAAATTTTTTGCTGAAAATTAAAAGATAAAAATAGAAAAATAAATCTAAAAAGATAAAAATATAAATCTATATTAAAAACTGAAATATGTAATTATTTATTTTATTTATTTTTGAAAATTTTATCGAAAAGGGAAACTAAAATTTAATGAGGAAAATTGAAAATAAAATAAAAACTGAAATATATTTGTCTAATTTTTTTTCCAAAATTCTTTATCAAAAGGGAAAATAGAAGTAAGAAAAACCAAATGCTAAAATTCTAAAAGATAAATTAGAAAGATAAATTCAAAATATAAATCTATGATCTAATAAGAAAACTGAATTATATCTTTATTTATATGTATATTTCAAGATTTTTAAGTTAAAAAGAAAATAAAATCAAATGCTAAAAATTTAAAAAGATAAATTGAAGGATAGATCAATTAAATCTAATAAGATAAAGACAAAAGATAATATAAATAACAACCCAACAAATAAAATCTAGAAAGATAATAGTTATGATAATTTCCTAATAAATTTAAAGTTAACTACCTAATCTACAAATATAATTCTCTAAAAGACAATATAAAATAAAATGTAAAAGATTTTAATTTTAATTTTAGGCAGCAATTCCCCGGCAACGGTGGCAACGAAACCAAAAACTTGTTAACGTTTTAATTCTGTTAGGATTTACGTCTGCTAAGTATAGTCGAATCCCAATTGTAGTATTGAACTGAAGCTTAGGTCGTTTCCCAAGAGAATAGTGTAAGGATGAATATTCAAATTAAAACCTTTCGGATAAAGATATTTTTGTGTTTTTATATTTTAAATTACCTAAAACTAAAACTAATCAAAATAGAAAATAAAATATATTTTTCTACATCCCTTGTGGATCTTTGCTTGTAAAGGATTTTACAAGGTTGAAAAGAAATCTTAAGGACCACAGGTTGCTTGGGGACTAGATGTAGGCACGGGTTGTTGCCGAACCAGTATAAATTCCTGTGTTTGTCTTCTTCTTCCCTACACTCTTTAATTTCCGCTGTGCACTTTAATTATCGCTTTTACTTTTGAATAAGTTTCTATTTCAGTTCTTTACTTTCTTAACATTATAGTAAAAGCCTAAGAAGGATAGATTTTTAATTAGTAAAGGTTCGTTAATAATTAATTCAACCCCCCTTCTTAATTATTCTGAGGCCACTTGATCCAACAAGTGGTATCAGAGCAGGTATCTTGTAGAAAGTTTAACCACTTCAAGATTCATGGCCTCTTCAAATTCTTTGTTCCCTGAAGGAAATTCCATCCATAGACCACCTATCTTCAATGGTGAGGGTTACTACTATTGGAAAACCCGTATGCAGATTTTCATTGAAGCCATAGATTTAAACATTTAGGAAGCAATAGAAATAAGGCCTTACATACCCACTGTAGTAGATGTAAGCACTAGCACCACAACACAAAAACCTAGAGATAAGTGGACAGAAGAAGATAGAAGAAGAATCTAGTAGGAACACCCAAACAATTAACCAAAAAAATCGCACCTGTTGTGATAAAAATCTTTGCTTTTTTTGAGATAAAAATCAAAGCTTTAGTGTGTTCTTCGGGCTTCTATGCGAAACAAAGTAGGAGAAGGATCAGGAATACCCAAACAATTCACCAAAAAAATTAAGCTTTGAAAGAACTACAAAGAAATCGCACGTGTTGTGATAAAAATCACTGCTGTTTTTTAGATAAAAATCAAAGCTTTAATGTGTTTTCTTGGGGCTTCTATGCGAAACAAAGTAGGAGATGAATCAGGAACACCCAAACAATTAACCAAAAAAATTAAGCTTTGAAAGAACTACAAAGAATACGCACCTGTTGTGATAAAAATCACTGTTTTTTTAGATAAAAATCAAAGTTTTAGTGTGTTGTTCGACCTTATCTATGAAACAAAGAACATGCAAGATAAGTTTAAGCAAAGTAGCACCATAAAGCTTTGAAGAAGCATCAATATAAATGCACCCGTACTTATAAAAATAAAAAAATTGAAGTTTTAGTGTGTTCTTCGAGCTTCTCTGCGAAACCAAAAGCATGCAAGAAAACTTTAAGCATAAAAAACTACAACAGATCGGAATGGAAAAAAATGCCCCCGTACTCATCAAAATCGTAGCTTTAGTGTGTTCGTCCACCTTCTCTGCCAAACAAAGAACACAGGAAGCGAAATGGAAAAAAACAAAAAGAAAAAACGCAGAAGACGGGTGGGCAAATGAAGAAATGTGGTGTTAAAAATCGCATCTTTAGATGTAACAAAAACGCAGAAGACGGGGAAGGAAATGAAAACTTATGAAGGGTCCGTTTATGCGGGTATGCAGCTAAGGTGGAAGGAAGCCAGTGGTGAGATAAGCAAGAGCATGAGCAGCAAAGGAGAAACGGCACCAACGCATTGTCTTCCATGTTTTTTTCTCATGGGAGAGAAAAGAACACGAAACCAAGCAACATGGATGCAACTGAAATGCGAAATGGAAGTGTAACTCGAAAATGCGAAACGACAACATAGAGTCAACATTGGAAAACGTCTGCAATAAACGCAAAAAGACAAAAACAATAAATGTGGAGATTGTGACATTTTTAGGCGGGAACGGGAAAAGGAATATGAAGAGGAAAGAGGAAAATAAGTGTATAACAAAAAAAAACTCTTCAGGAGAAGCAAATGTCTTGGTATTCGTAAAGCATTGGTATACGTAACATTAAAAATAAAAAACGTAAAAAAAGATGACAGATGAAAACGCATTGGAAATGAAACGCATCGTTTTTGTTGGCACTGTAGCATGAGGTGACATTTTTAGGCGGGAATTGGAGCAACGACAGCTTGACACGTGGTCACTCAGGACCTTGTTTGTATAATGATAGATGATATAACATACACATTTCTTAACTCGTTGCGCGAGACAATATCTAGTTATACCTAGTTACAATCACTTAACTAATTATCCCTACACATCAAAAAATCTATTTGAGGGTATGTCAACCTAGCAAAATTTAATGGTTAAAAGAAAAATTGAACCCCATCCATACTCATTTTTCTTTTGTTATAGCATACAAAATATATAAAAGTGCCTTTACATATATGATGTAAGAATATAAGTGCCTTTAATTTATATCCTATAAGAATGTCGATATAATGCTTTTGTCCATTGTCATTATACTATTCATTCACCATTTCTTTCTACATTTCCTTCCAAATAAGTTTACAAAAGATGACACTAAAAAATGAAATAATTAAAGTTAGAAAGGAACTGTACAGTTACGTAAGTGCAAATTATTTCAGGAACTTCCTTAAATGCAAGCTAAGTCACATGTTATTTCCTCCAAAAGATCATGAAGAATCAAGTCTTCAAGTTCCAAACTAACACATTGAGCAAACAATTGAGGGTTCACCCACCCATCAAGCCTTGCTAGATCTCGACTCACATGATCATCAATTGTTAGTCCAACTTCAGATCTCAAGCACAAGGACTTCCTCATGTGAGTCCACACTTGATGAAGAGGATGGCACCCTTTTGAAATTGGATGAGTGTAGGGAAGAGACGATGACAATGGTATGGAACAGTAGCAGTAAGACCTCCCAGAAAGTTCCAACAATGTCTCATTAATTAAATCAAACAATACATGGTGATTACACTGACCACTACCCCCATAATTACAGAAATCAGGGTCACCTTCCATTTCTTCATATAGTAATGGATCAACTGGGTGGTCACTAGAATGCCATGCTGAAATGCTATCTTTACCAATCAGTCCAGATATCTCAAGAATATATTTCACATAATTAAACTCAGCTTTGTCTTTATTGTTAATATCAACAAGAGGAATGCCATAATTCAACTGCTTGCTTTGAATCTCCATTTTTTTAGCATTCTCTGTGGTCTCTTTCACTTTAACAGAATCCATAATAGACTCTTGTTGCTCAGCCATGTTATCTAGTCTGTCTCCTGGTCTCATATTCAATTTTGAATCTACTGAAATCAAAGAATAAGTCAATAATTCATCATTTATATTAGTCTGACTGAGATTTTACTCTCTTTGTGTATGAACTTACGCATATAGGTAAAATGAAATATCAAAGTGATAGAATACAAAATTTAATTCTAACTCTTGTTCCTACCTTATGGCTTTCGTAAATGTTTTCAACCATAACTATTTCAGAAAGTAGCATATATTAAGAAACAAGAATTGAGTGAGATAGGATAACCTGATGTTATTGTAGTCATGTATTCTTTTATGGTCTCAATATCTTGGTCATTAAAAGTGCCACCATTTTTTGAATAACTGTGTCCAAAATCATCAGTTGTCATGATCACCTTGCCATTAATCTCACAGCTACAATCTGATCCTGGTTCGACAATATCAGTAATCACTAAACCATTTTCTCCTACACTGACAAGGTGTTTTTGAATCAAATTTTCTACAGGTGTATCTAACGGAAGTTGACCTTTTGAGTGTAAATTAAGGTGAAGCCTCTTTGTCTGAGGGGCAACAATATCTGATTTCATAGTTCCATCCCCAGAAACCATGATTGGCTTTGGCTCAGTGACAGATGAAATGTCAGGAAACTCCCCATTCTGATAAGCAAAGGAAAAGGATTGGAGATTGGGTAATGAAAGCATCCTTTGTAAGGGTAATGAAAACATCCTCAATGGTGAATGTGCCTTTTCTGATCTTAATTTTAGTTGCTTAGATTGGAGCTCATTTGGTTCTACATTAAAGCTATTCTCATGGAGTTGATAATAAATTTCTAGTGGTTCTTGAAGAGACAATATTCTTCTTATGTTGTGCTTGCCATGCTTGGTGAATAAAGGAGTAGAGTGATCATTGCCATTACATCTTTCAGGACAGTATTCTCCTTCTCTGGTCATATTAGAATTTGTCAATTTCTTAAAAAATTCCTTCTTCAAATCATTTGAAATCTCATGGCCTTGAGGAAGTTTGTCAATGACAGCATCCATAGTAACACGAAGCTTTTCTTTTCTACTTTCTCCTGTAACATGCTCTATTTTTTGTTTCAGATTCTTAAAATGTTTGATTTCATTCTGATTCTGACCCTGAGCAGATCCTGAAGAACAATTAGCATCTCTTGCCATCATTGCTTCATTTACATTAAAACATTTTGCTCCTGAAGACATGGACCTTACATAAAACTTTTTTGAGGATTCAAATTGATTTGACTTTGGTGTTTTGTTGTCAAAACATAATTTTCCTTTCCCTTTTGGTAGATAACTATTGCCTATAGCTCCATAACTTTGTCTTTTTGATGATGAGTCGGGTAGAGGAAATGATGCAGACCTATTTAATTTCATTTTTGAGCCATACACTTCTTGTTTATGGAGGTGATAAACCAAAGAAGAGACTGGATCTTGCACAAAAGTTGTTAACAAGTTTTTGTTCTGCTTGATTGTAGCTAGAGGACATGTTGATTTTCTATGATGTTTATTCCTCTTCTTTGATATCTCTTTCAAAACAATTGCTTTTATCTTGCTCCTTACCGAGTCTTTTGCAACTGAAGAATACGGTGTCATCCTTTTGTCAACCTAACAAGCTTCAAATTAGATACAACCTTTTTATTTATTTCCCAGTAAGTCAGTCAACTCATTTTGCATTAAGAAGAAACCAACATATCCAAAATCAACTGAATTAAAACTATGATATCCTATTCATAAACCACAGTGCCAATTATTTTTTATATGCATCTGCAGGTGGGTGTGTGTGTGTGGTTGATTAGCATATAGACTATGTTAATATAAGGGATGGATGGGGAATAAAATAAATAAGTTAAATCAGAATGTGAGAACTTACATTTGTGTCTCTTGTCACAACAAGGTTAAGTTCCTTCTTTCTATCAGCTGAGAATTCAGGTGCATTTCCTGCATATAAGATTAGGTGCTGAATCTTCAAAATTTAGATGGAAATGGCTTCTTTATGGAATATTGAATCCTTAGATGATGCAGAAAATTTGCTGACATTAAGGTCCATCTTTATGGAAACACTGAGGTCCATCTATTATATTCCTCAAAAATAGAAAAAAGGGTCCTTCTAGAATAGAAAGAATCAAATTTAATATATCCTAACAATTTATTATATGAATGGACTTGAGATGCTAGAAAGAGGACTTAAGCAAAATGTTAATCATATATAGTTTCTAGAAAAGCTATTGATTTTAACTAAATCTGATTGAGAATTTGAGATAATGTAAGAATTCCTTTGTTATTTGCTAATGTTTTGATCAAAGCTTCAGAAAATTTCATTTTGCTCAAACAATTTCCATATATAAATTAGTTAGATATAAAAAATTCTTCTCTTAACAATTAACCTAGAGCACAAAATTCATTCTAGGTACTACTACATCAATTAATGATTAGTAAAATGGCAAAGAGGAAAACTTGTACAGAGATGAGGAAAATGCACTAACCTGTAACATTTCTTTCATCACCACCCCTGTTGTATGCAAGTCTTTCAAAGAAATGACACAATAGGGGATGATACTTAATAATACTAAAAAGAGTCCTCTTGCACTCTGTTTGATGATTGAGCCAATATGATTCAGAATGCTTATCTTTAATCTTCCTTCCCATGGCTGCAAAATTCACCTTTTAAACCAGCTTGATTTAGAAATGTTTTGCATTTTGTTGCTACAAGCTTGTCAAACCTGATAAAAGTTTCAAAACAAATATCAAGCATAGATGGATGAGGACTTCAAGGAATTAGGTGTCATCAATTAGCCATTCAACGCAGATATCTTTCTAATTAACTTCTGACCTCAATATAGAAATTGATTTGTAAGTTTGCACAGGTTTCTTGCAAAATGGCATAAAGAACTTGGACGATTAATCAAAATTAGAAGAGGGTAAATAAAATATGTCTAGAAAATTACAGAAGGATTAAAAATTTGAATATTCTTTGTTAACAAAAATGAAGAAAAAAGATTCACGGATGGTTGTAAATATATCTATCTATTCAGAATAATTTAACACCCAGAAAAGATCAAGACACAAAGAAGCTAATTCTAAAAAATTTTCAAGAAATGGATGTGACAAAACATAGAATATTTCCATTCCCCTTTTCTAGGATTCCTTATGGCTAATAAGAATGCTATAATATTATAACAATAAAGTTAAAACACAGATGATTTATTCTTTGCATAGATAGGAAACAAAATTGTCACGTGCGTTTTCTTTTCTGTTATTTTAAATATTGATTTTTCTTTGCATGTAATATATTGAGATCAAAGCATCTAACAATTTAAGGTTTTAAAGGTACAATGAAAGAGGAGGGCATATACTAGTAAAATCACCTCTAGGAATAGAATTATACGTGACACCATATTCCTTGCACTTATTCGTAAGGAAACAGGCAGGTGACAAAGGAAGAAGCTATAGATCCTTGCTTTGTTTTGGTTGTATTTGACTATATTGGTTGTTTGTAATTGTAATTCTAGTGGAGGTGGAAAAATTAAAATTTTAAGTTGTTTGACCAAAAATAAAGTCAAAGACAGAACATTCCCACCAAAGTTCTCGGCTTCTTATCTCTTTGGGTTTCTATATATATATGTATGTCTTATTTTTATTTGTTCTTGTTATTGAAATTTGGAATGTGAAATAGTATAGAAATAAAAGGAAAATTAATAAAGCTCAAGTGACAGTGACACAATATTTGTCCTATATTTAGAAAATTAGTTTTATTAATTTAAAGATAAATTTATCTTTATAAAATTGATATTTACATGTTAAATAACTTACATAATTTTTACACCTTTATTTATTTGAAAAAAGAAAAAGCTGGGGAGAGTGTGTAAAAAAAGTGTATTTTTTTAATTCAGTCGTATCAATAAATACGGATACTACTTAAAATACGAATATTAAATAATCTTGATATTTTTAATAAGATAGATAGTTCTATTTTTGGTCAAAACTTTTACTTTTGCTTCTTTGGAGTGTTAGTTATCATTTATCTTTTTTTTTTCACTAGTAAAGGAAAATGATAAATTATGTTTTTAGTCCCTAATTTTTTTTTACATTTATGGTTTGAGTGCGAAGAATGATCAATGTTTTAAATTTGTTTTCCCGTTCAATGTTTTTGTCATTTTCTTCCCTTTGTTACATGATGATGTGAAATTATTTTTATTATTATTTTATTTTGATTATGTTTTCTGACGAACGGTTTTAAACTGTAAAAATTTTTATAGGTAACTTGTTTGAATTGTTTGGCTTCAAGCTAGACACAAATACGGTTTCCCTTGTAATATCTCTGCAACCATGATCTCAGCTTCCTCTTCAAAGGTCTTCCCATTGTCTTCATCAACATTAACCAATGAGATCAAAATGGGATCCTTGCCCTTTGTTGGCTCTCCTCAATTTTTTGTCCTATATGAATTGTTCTATCTGATTGGCCTTGGAAGCTAATTAGCTAAGATCACTGTATTCTTGAGCTACCAGCTTCTCTTTCAGTTGAGGGTGCATATTCCCAACCGCCATAGCTGTGCATTCTATTTCTGGTAGTTGCACTGAACATCGACTTTTAGCCTTTTTAAACCTCTCTTTGAAGTCTATTGTTGATTCTTTAACTATTTGCCTCATGTTCATCAAATCGGCTATAGTTACTTTAGGCAAAGGTCTGTAAAATCTATCATGAAAACACCTTTCCATGTCATCCCAATTTTGTACTAAATTTAGTGGTAGATTTGAATACCAGGTAAAAGCTACCCTATTACGAAAAGAGGAAAAAGTTACAGCTTGTGAAACTCATCATGACTAGCTTCTCCATTCTAGGTTGTAAATTGACCTATATGCTCCATAGTTGATTTGGCATCCTCACAAGAAAAAGTAGAGAAGTTTGACATTTTATATACCCTTCTGGCAAAGGCATCGTACGGTTTACCCATTCCAGATACAGTTTCTTGCACATGGGCCTCGCCATTGGCCTTAATTGAATGCCAAAATACTCCCTCATGGTTTCGGTTAGTAGTTCTGGATCAATCAGATGTGTTGTAGTAGTCCTCAATGGCTGACAACTAATTTGATCCATGACCCTAGATCAGCAACATGTTGACATATGAGAGTTCTCCGCCATTGACCCGTTCATGACTGGATGAACCGCCCAGGAGGATATACAAATGAAATCACATTGGCAAACCAATTGGGCCAACAACATTAAGAGGCCTTTTGGCTAATCCTACTTTTGCAGGAAAAATTTGATTAGTATAATCATTTGTGCCTGCTTGCCCCCCCGCCCCCGAGGGTAGCGGCAAACGAATTACTAACATTGGCAAGCATATAACTTGTATTGGCTACCAAGGGTCTAGGGACAAACTCTAATTGGCTAGACTATACTAAACATTCCTGTCGGCATCGTATTTGGTGGAGTTGCTTGCCATGTAGACATAAAAGTCATATCCGATTGGACTAATGGAGTTAATCCTTTTTGAATTAGCCTTGTCAAATATGGAGAATCCATATTAACTACCTTATTCGTCACTTCTAGGTTTCTAGGCACTAACGAAGCAGAGTTCTCACCAACATGTGTCTTTCTTGCCTCTAATTCTTTGGATCGCTACATCTCATTTTGCACCATAGGTTTAACTATTTTGACCAGTTGCCCAGATAGTTGATACATGATATCATGTGTTCCCAAATCTATTCATTGCCGAATGAATGACGTAGTCATCATCGTGGGTGTTCCCTCAAGTGTACTGGCAACAGTAGGCATCGTAGTTGACATAGTGCCAATCAAAGGAGTAAGCAGTGTAGTTGCCACATGGCTTGTCATTAGGGAAATAAACATTCTGAATGAACCTTCTCCCTATTTAGAATCATTCATCTTCAAGAAATCTCAAGAACTAGCTGAAATGAATTTGATTATAACTATTTCAACACGATTCCAAAATTTGAATATGAACTCAAGCAATTCGGTTGTCAAGAAGGGAAATCAGCTTCTTGACCTTTTATGGGCTATCAAGTTGCTAAAGAAAGCACTTGATTTCGGGATGAATCTTAACAAAAATCCAAACAAATAAAAATATAGGCTGAATCATAAGGAAAGCAATAAAATCGGCCATGAAAGCTAGAAAATAGCTGAAAATAATTTGTATTGATTGGTTGTTTTTTGGTAGAAGGTCCTTACAAACGTTTCTAAAACAACTATTTATACTTTTACAAATCAAAATAACTGAATTAAAATTGTGTTTATCCACATTTGTACATGATTCCTTCATTCTATTTGATTTTGGCTAGTTTGCTCATGTTTTGGCAAAATAGCAACGAAGCGCACTTCCCACATTTCAATTTTTTAGGAACCACTTTCTAGATCATGTGATCTTCCATGTGAACTTCACCTAAATTTTCAAAAATTGGCAAATCACAACAAACCCCTTGTTGGCTAAGTTCCCATCCTAACATTCAGCTAACTGAAAAATATTTTGATTGGTAAAAGAAACTAATCAATGACCAAGTCAATGAAATCTAAATTTCTTTTTTTATCCCTATCCCTCCCTTTGTTTCGCTAGAAGCTTCTTGATTTTTTGAGGTATTATGTCAGCAAATAAACCTTTGAATTCCACGCTCATGATCCTAATGAAATGGCCTAAACAAAAACATCGTCATAGTAAAGACATTGACACCAACATATAGAATTCCTATGAAGAGCCAACTTTTATTATCGTTAATATTACAATGAAGCGCCAGTAAATAGAATGGTATGGTGTAATATCTGAACTCTATTAGTGGAGCTGGTATTAGAATAGCAGTTGTAGCCAAAAAAGTATGCCAAAACCCAGATTTTGTTTTGAAATTTCCATGTTTGGAAAAAGTATTAGTTATAACTCCTTTAGTAATTAAATAAAAAACAAAAAAGAATGCTATGCTAGCTAAGGCTATGTACTAACCCAACATATGGAAATGGAGAGCCATGAACAAATGTAAATTGGGACCAGAAGGTACTTAGTTGACTGATGAACATTAATGACTTTCCTCTAGAGATACAAAGGGTTATGCCGATTATCAGCAATAAGGTATGGATGAGCTACACTACAATAATCAATTCATATAGGGTGAAGGAAAAATTGAGGGTACACATCTTACAAACTCATGAGGTAAGTTGGATAATGTTTTTGACTAAGAATAAGAATAAGCTAAGCTCCACAAGAGTAAATATTGTAACATATACTCAATAAACCAAGAAATATACATTTCTAAAACAACAACAACTGGTCCATGTCCTAAGTGACAACGAAATGCAAGGGAGCTAGAGCGAGTATCGAAATCAAACTAATGTAAAGTATCTGGGCCAATTGTGGGGTAACTGTGTGAGCTTCTTTTTCACTTGCAATGTCATAAGGATGGGTATGAAACATGTTCTAGTGGCCCATTAGATGATTAAGATCACCAGAGATAATAACAAAATGAATATTACCAAGAACAACACTTTCATTCCAATGCAAAAATAAAAGAAAGGCCAGTAAAGCAATGATATAAGGGCCAAACGAAATTAAAAGGTTCCACTTCTTATGTCATTCCAACAACACTTAGAAAAGATTCGTGCATATAGTAGGCTCAAAAGACTCTATGTCTGACCTACATAAATTTGTGCTCTTCCACCTGATGGACAAAATTCCTTTCGACCTTCCTCACACAATCTATATCAACATCCTAAGAAACATGAAGACTCTAGGAGGAGTGGACGAAATATACTATGCCGCCCTCATCAACAAACTTCTTTGGGAATATGAGGTCTTCCATGTCTTTGAAAGAATGGACGAGGATTCAAAGCAGGCTATTATTAACAAAGGAACCTTCATCGCCAGACAACAACACTTTAGTGCTATTAACTTGAAGGCAATGAAGGTTAACATAGGAGGAACAATCCTATTCCTCTAGTGGACCAAGATGACATCCAACAGAAAAGGTAGAAAAAGCTAGCCAAGACTGTTAATGATGAAGACAAGGCTCTATAAACCTTTGGCCTTGCTAAAAAGGTACAAAGGATTCTTAGGGAGTAGAAGGGCAAGGTCCAAACCAGGAAGCAAACCCAACAACAAGAGGAAGAAGAAGAAATTATCACCAAGGAGCAACAAATGAAGAAAAAGCATGAAGACTCCAAGCCCTCTTGTCCAATCCAGTCTCAAAAGACTTGTCCATAGACCCCTCCAATTAGGGTCCTCAATGGATGCCCCTTCATGGACGAGACCAGTGTATCTAAACCTAGTCAAGATGGGTCCTCAATGGATGCCCAATGGTACCACAAAAACCACTCATCCATCCCTGGTGGCAATAGAGGAAAAGTAGAAGAAAGCTACCACTTCCAATGATCCTTCTGATAAAACACTAAGGCTCACTCTGCCTGCAGTGGCCATTAGCATGGACCCCTCCAAGGAGAATCCCACTCCTCAAACTCAATGGTCCAAGGAGGTGCACATCTGGACTTCTTGCACCAGATTCATTCCCTTCAACCTTGCATGCCTAAGACCATCTAAACGGGATCTTGACATGATAAGAGGCATCTTGAAGTAAATGTACATACCTGGCCAAGCCACTGCTTTTCCCCATGGACTCCACAACGACAGATGCATTGGCATCAAGATGGTTCCTAACAAAGCCTACATAAGGTTGCCCATGTGCGATGAAGGAAAGAAGAAGGGCTTTAAGCTATACTTCAACAAAGAAATGCCAAGTAGAGGTTAGAAGACACAACTGGTCAACCACACACATAACTGGAAGACTCTGTTCTAGGGTCAAAAGCACATTAGAGAGCTTGAAGCTGATGATGCTAGGACCTCGTGGAATTAGACTTGTGGCATGATACCAAGCATACAAGCTCCTCAAACTCTAAACATGTGGCAACTTCAAACCAATAGGATTCTATTCAAATATTGCGTCCAACCAAAGTATACCACTCTGATTATGCAAATGTTTGCTTTTGAGGAACCTTGAGGATGACATCCTAGAGCGTTTGAAGAAGCTACCCATTATCTTCTATAATCGCGTTTTCAACATTACTAAGACAAGTATATTAGACTTAGGGGGAGTTGAAAGCTACCACACATAGCATTCAGATCTATTGTCATTCATACTAAAACTATTTTGATATATACTTGCTATATTATTGCTAAAAGAGGGAGATTGTTAGACACAAGACGATCCATCATTGGATGACCCAAACATCTCTTAAGGTTTAGATGAAAACAAAGATATAAATTTGTAGTGACCATTTTGTCACATGTAAGTCAAACAGGTTTGATGTCTGGAAGTAACACCAATTACTTATCCATTAGTTGATACCTCGTCTAATGGAAGCAGGAAGTACTCGTCCAGTCCATCTAAACACCAATTAGAATATGAACACTTATTTGAAAGGAACATATTTGTGAATCTATCTTTTATTTTGTTTTATATGTCTAATGATCACATTGAGCTATGAATGACAGATATGGATAGTCTTGATCCTGTCTGACAAAAAAACATAATATCTACTTATTTCAAGAAACAAGATCAATTTGCACATCAGTTATATTATTCAATTTTAAAGATTCTTTCCACAATTACGAGTTTCTATCTACCGATAAATACACATCAAGGATTGAAGAACAACAATGAACACATACAAAAAAAAACAAGAGTCGTGAGTCAAGAAACAAGAGAGAGAAAAAAACATTTTTTGAGAAATACATTGAGCTTAAGAGAGTCCATTTTTTTGTGATATACAAAATACTAATAAGAGATTAGAACTTCATTGTAAATTCAGTTTTTGAGCGTTGCAAAGAATCTCTAATTCTATATCAAACTTTTATTTGTGAAATCCAAGCATGGCTTAGTGACAAAACAATACTTGAGTGTTTTTAAATTCAGGGGGAATCTAAGGGTTGTGCCTGTCGCAACCTACCCTTTTGCGGGCGAGCGAGGCGAGGCTCACGGGTGCGTCTTCCATAGGAGGAAAATGCGTGGAGTTGCTACCAACGTTTATTGAAAGGAAAACGTTAGAAAAACCAAGGAAACCAGTCATGAAGAATATTCCAGATTCGGGAGTTATCTTTACGTTTGAGGAAGGTATTAGCACCTCTCACGTTTGTCCTAAAGGACAACAGCCTTAGATTAGAATTGTGTGAAATTATGTATCTAAACTTTTATTTCTTTTTTATTTTTGAGGTCGACAAAAGCGGGGCTCTTGCTCCTACGTACCCTCCATCAAAGAGGAAATCAGACCTACGTAGTTCTTTCAAAAGGCAGTGATGTGTTGATTTTCCGCTTTTGAACGGTCCATGTTAACCGATAAAAAAGCAAAGAGGGCCGTTTAAAGCGTTGGACCTTAAAACGTTTTTTCAGTGATTTTTGTGGACAAAGCTTGATTTTGTGAGTTGATTTTAGCCTTAGTTTCACTTTAGTTATTAGTCAATTCAATTAAGAAAGAAAAATCCCAAAGAGAAACGTCCGATTGATTTTTTTATTTTATTTTGCTAAAAGATATTTTTTGATTATTATATTATTATTTTACCTCTTTTTTGGTTTCCAACGTGGTTACGGCATGACCGAACGGTCGGATTTCATTTTAACAAAAATTAACAGATGTCACAATTCAAATGATCGGTGGAAATTTATTTTATTTTTTGATTAGACGAGAAAATGACTTAAATAAATGACTAAAGCACGTCAAAATGGGGTACAAAAAGTAAATGAAATGAAAATAAAAGTACGCGAAACAAATGGGGACCACCAAGGGTACATAGAATGAATTGAAAAGTTCAATTTCGGGAACTTACCGGTTGAAGACCGAAGAACGACAAAGATCGAACGAAAGACGACAAAAAATCTTCACGAAATCACCCACGGAAACGTTTCGGACGCATTACGGAAGCGCCTCGACTTGGATTTTCTTCACGGAAACGAATTTTTTCACTAATTTCAAGTGATCCTCAACTACCAGGAGGGTTGAACGTTTTTGTTCTTCCCTCCTCTCCCTATTTATAGGGAAAAGAGGGAGAAGCTTGCCACCCAGCTCGCCCAGGCGAGCTAGGTTGCTTCCTCCAAAAGGCACCGCCTTCTGGAGGAACTTCCTGGAAGGCCCACGTGGGCCTGGTTTCTATTTGCACCCCCTGTTTACTAAATACACCCCCTGCCTTTTTTTGCTGATTCTTTTTTCATAACGTTACAGAACTTTACGAATTCCGCAACGATACTTATTTTCCTTCCGTAATGTTACAGAACCTTACAGATTACGTAATCATCCCTTTTTTGGCTTTCAGAATGTTATGGAACGTCACGGATTGTGTAACAATGCTTCCTTTTGATTTCTGGCATGTTACGAAACTTCACGGATCGTGCAACAATGCTCTCTTTTGACTTCTGGCACGTTATGGAACTTCACGTATTGTGCAACAATGGGTGCCAAGTACCTCGAAGCGGTCAACCAAAGGTTGCATGCCATCAAACAGTGCTCCCCGGATGAAATTAGGGTATAACAGTTGCCCCTATTTACTTACCTTTTATCGGAGATAGGAGGAAAGCAAAGATAAAACATTGATTTCGTCTGTCTTATTCCTTTTCCGTAATTAATCTATAATG